>NW_027045491.1:0-37342 GCF_025399875.1 Dalotia coriaria
AACTATAGAAGAAAATTTAAAAGGACTAAGAGATTTACACTTAGATATATGTGAATTAGTGAAAGTAATAAACGATTATCTGGGAGATTCTGTGCTTGTTACACTAGCAATGTGTTTTATGCACCTGCTAGCAAATTTATATATGGCTGGTATCATTCAGCAATGTGTGAAACAAACTACCCATTCAATGGGATTGCTTGTGTTGTCTATTGTTCATTGTCTGCCCGACGTTTTGATCATCGGAATTTTATGCTATCGTGGGGAAAAAACGAAAAAATATGTACGTATAGTAATAGTATATTAAGTAACAAGTGGCTAAACGAGGGCATTTAACAACGTTTAGCCACGAGGTGCTTACGCTATTTTTTTTTTACTTCCACTCTAGTTCCACGTTGCGGTTCTTGTATTTCAACTTTTGTACATATTTTAAATCATCGAAATTTGATCGCACACTTATACAAACTGTAAGGTTATAAATGCCGTGCCGCGCACCGGCCCATATGACGCTTCGGTTCATATCGTGCCCCGTCGATACGAGTAGCAGCAGCGCCAGCTTTGACGTGTTTGACTGATGTCACATGGCATTTCATACCGCCTTGTGCTGCTCCGTAGGCAAATGCGCAGGCGCTTGCTCCGTTCCGTGTATAATGCAAGTACATAATGAATATTATGTACGGCTCGGCCGTCCGTATATAAAGTACCACTTTTTGTGTCTAAAAACCGTGAAAAAAACTGGCACTTTATAGGTGGAAGTAGAGAAAAAATATTAATATAAGAAATATATTAATTTCCTATTTCTAGGCATTGGAATGTGGGCACTGTGTGCATTCACTTGCAATTAATTCAGAAAATATCCAATTTGCAGTCCGCATGACTTCGATACAAATATTAAACTCAGATGTGGAGTTCACTGCGGCTGGAATGATCGTTTTAGATTTTAAGTTGATATTTGCTATTATTGGCACTTTAACCACCTATTTAATTATTTTGATTCAATTTACATCAAGCGATAATTCCATGTGCTATTTTGTTGAACCAGTTAAAGTATTAAATGTACCCAAATAAAGTGTTTATATAATAAACACATTAATTTACGTGAAGTATAAGCAAAATATAATCATCAGTAATTAAATATTTTTTGTATCACCTTCTGAAAGGTACGTTCAATAACCCTTGGATGAATAATAAATGTCTAGACGTTCTTAATTTTTTGTCCTACTTTTTATGTAAAAATAACCAACTTATAATAGTTTATTCCATTTCAAATAATAAGCAGTCATAAACAACCAAACAGTAAAGAAACTCAGTTTTTTTCAAAAGAAAATTTCTTCAAATATGCACAAAATATCAAGGAATTTACAGCCTATATTATTCCTAGCAAAGTTTTTATTGGTATCACCAATTTGTTCATTAAATTATCCAAAAATACGTTTGATGAGTTTAATTTTATCAATACTGGTTGCAATTTTGCAAGTAATTGGCTATATTTATGTAGCATTCGTTCATTTCTTCTTTTGGAATTCAAGATTAGTAAACATGATTACACATATCAATGTGTGTATAGCATCATTGTGCACTATTGTACTATCAGCGAATGCATGTATGTACAACGACCGATTTGAAGAAGTTTTGAAAAAAATGGTTCATATCGATTGTCAATTGAATTGGATTAGTTACAGAGATACCAAAAAACACATGTTAATTTGTTTTATCGTATGGGTATTAAATTCCATAATCATTATAATTGAAATTGTTGCAAATTGGATGTGTAAGACTATAAGTACGGAGATGCCGTTCATGTTTTATCTTGTTTACAACCTGACTTGCATATCATCCGGTGGGTTTGTTATTATTTATTCTACATTTGTGCAATTTATTGAAGAACGCTTCGAGTACATTACGAAAAAAATTAAACATCTGCCGAATATTAAAGAGCAATTAATGTTTTTCGCAACTTTTAACGACTTGGCTAGTTGCCATTTGGACACTTGCGAATTGCTCGATATGATTAACAGATTTTTTAGCGTTTCTGTTTTTGCGATTGTGGCAATGTTCTTCGTGCATTTATTAACTAATTTATATATGATTGGCGTAATAGCAAAATGTGCCGTGAACTCGAATTTGCCAATGGCGTCTCTTACAGTGTCTGCCACACACTGTTTACCAGGAATTTTCGTTTTTGGACTCTTGTGCTATCGCAGTGGAAACGCCACAAAATACGTATGTTTAATGCAATTTACTTAGGTCTATTACGCATAATCTGTGGATAGGTATTAATTTTGAGATTTTTATAGGCATTGCAAAGTGGATTATACGTCCATTCCTTATTTATTAGAGATGAAAAAGAGAAAGATGTGGTGCTTATGTGTTCAATGCAAATATCAAATTCGGATGTTCACTTTACGGCTGCCAATGTTATTGTTCTGGATTTAAAATTAGTGTTTGCAATTATTGGAACTATCACAACTTATTTAATTATTTTAATACAATTTAATTCTAATGATAATGCATGTTATAATACCTAGTAATATATTAATGTGAATAACACAGGAAGTGTATTAAATATTTAATGTGTGTGAAACACAACGTAGAAAACACAGCTGCAAATTGAAAGTAGTGTATATTAGTGGGTATTCTTTGTTAAAGGCTGATTAAGAACGAAAAAAATAACATGAACATAAAGAAAATTGCTGATAAAAATATAGAATTAATATAATTAACCTTTTGTATAAAATTGTTAAGATTTTTCCTGCTCCTCCTGCAATTTTTAAAAAAATATTTTTTTTGTTTTTAGACCAATAGGTACACGAGTAGGAAGATTAATTTTTCGGCGAGTAAAATGTTAATCTATTCATTCTGATACAGTTTATATGTTCAAAGATTTCGTATTTTAAACTGAATAATAAATAACAAGCCCAGAGGTATATTGATGAAACGTTTTAAACATTCTTATACTCGTAACATGCAATCAAGATCAATTAAAATTGTTTATTTCTCATTGTATTTATAACATTTAAGTACCCAATAATTATTTTATAAAAAATTATAAATTGTTTTAAATGTAATTGGTGCAAATTTATGTATTTAACTATACCTAAAAAACAAAATGGGCTCCTTGGTATATTCCTTAGTTTCATATGATATGTATATGCACTGCCATTTCATTTCAGTGGCATAAATCATTTTTAATATCTGTTCAATGATCTCTAGTGTTATTTAAAACGGTAAGTGTTGACCAGACTGTTTTAAAAATCTACAAGTAATGATTACTTATTATAAAAATATCTTCGTATATATTAAATACATACATTTCCCATCAAAACATGGTTTACGCTTGTTATACCACCGGCAAGAACTTGTAATGGATCCTGGGCTTTCACCAAAAGAAGTTTCATATCCTTAGCAATTTTGACGTCTTCGAAAGGCATAGATTTAAAAATAGTATAATGCAATTTTTCAGTCTACAACGTAGAAAATCCATTAATTGGTACTATCACATATGATGTATTATATATCATACAAATGTGGTCAAACGTTCGCCACTAACACAAGTTAAAATGACAACTACAACGTATGACAAGAAATGCATCATTGACGACAACATCATGTCCTTAAAAAATAAAAAAATATTATTAACAAAAAAAACATTTTTATTAATATTATTGTGTAGGTATACTTTACTCATCAGTTGAAATACAATCACACTCATATTGATAGGTGTGACACACAAATGCAAAGCATATGCTTTTCCAATAGCATTGTTCGTTTTCGAATTTATGCTATAATATCAAAATAAAATAATAATAACATTAGATATATGAAAACTTACTCCATTAAAATATCGTGATATCGCACAATTCTTCCAACTAAAGCATGTCTCTCCTGCTTTTTAACCTTGGGAATGCGTTCAACAATGCTCTCCAAATGACTATACCGTAGAATTAACACCTCATTGAGGAATACGACTTGGGAGATATTGCACATGGCTATAGCTCCGCCAGTATATGAGCTCAGACATTGACAAACCAAGACAATTGATCGCCATGGCCTATTATAAATGTCAATGTAAGGCAAATAGGGCGTGAAAATAAATCCACAATTACTGACTTCATCTGGCTCGCATTTATCAGTGATGTAAAATACAAACGTGATCAAGCAAGTCACCACAAAACTTAGAATACATAAGTAAATGTATTTTGTAAACAATTTGTCTAATGCTTCCACACCTCTTGCTCGGCCTAAATCAGGGTCTTGAAAATTGCCCAGTTTCTTACAAATTGCATCCAATTCTGGAGTAAATATGGTAATGTTTATTAAAACGTAAGTGACTGTTTCGGTTGTTAATATAACCGCAATATCATCAGCAACGTCAAAGAATGAAAACGAATTGTTAGCTGCAAATCAAAATTAGATATAGAAACTTATTATGTGGATATAAATATGTATACATACACAGATAGTGTATTATATGTCCCACTTGCCCAAAACAAAGCATGTGAAAAAAACACACAATTGGAATAATTTTAATATACGTGAATAAATTGATTTTACTTGGTCTAAAACCAACCGGTGCAAGGAAATTTTTAGCTGTTTGATTCAGATGAAGTTTATTAACGTTCGTGTCGTAACATTTGAAAAAATTGCAAATCTTTTCAACCGGAATTTCCATTTTTTGTTTGGTATATAACTTTACAAGGAACTTATTAAATGAACAGCACGCCTAGTGAAGGTAAAGGTCAACTGATAAATATACATCCTTGCAAGTATTAGAATATTAAGTATTAAGAATGAATAACAGAACATATTATAACATCATTATTGTGTATTTGTATTATTAATAATTTGATAATTAGATATTTGTCATTTATAGGTAGGTACCTACATACTACTTACGTTAGAGATAAAAGAATTCTATGCTTAATATAATTGCAGATGGGTTGTCATCATATATATCAAATTATACAATTATTTTAATAACTTTAATTTTATAACAATATTCTCATATTGATTGCAATGTTTTTAATATTAGTAGAAGGGGCCGGTTAAGAGTAGGGCACGTACTTAATACTACCCTGGCGACTTGCGCGTAACAATAAAGCCGACCCTGCACACGTAAAACACTACCGTAACATCCTGTATATAACCTTTAAAAAAAGGCACTACGAGTCCGACAGCTGTACCAGCGCCTATTTAACTACCCAAATTAATTAATACCTACTTATTATTTCTATTATGGTTCTGACCATTTAAATGTCGCAATCCAAAGTATTTATTATTTCTGTTTTGCTTGAAACCTTCTTGGAATGTTGCATTAGAAAAATTACAGCTATGTAATTCATTTTCCTCTCCATCTCTTTTCACATCTGCTGAGCACATGGCTCATCAAAATATTCCATTTTACGAATTTCGATGAAAAGACAGAATGAGATAGCAGACAGTGCAAGTGAGAACGAAGAGCTGCGGTAAGGCAGTTGCGCCGTGGCGATGCGATTCTGTGTTCACCACGTAACGAACGAACGTACGAAAGCTCCGAGACGCTTCGGTCGGCGAAGTTACGGCTCGACCTTAAGTGGTATTCTGAGCGCTCATCTATAACTTTTCCTAAAGTCAATCCCGCTGCCCTCTAAAATTTGACAGAAAGCGCGCGAGTTTCAAATCTATGGGTTCTTCAATTATCCAAATATGCATCAAATATGTATTAATACTTATTATTTCAATTTCGGTTCTATACTGACGTTTGAAAAGTCGCAATCAAAAGTTGTTATTATTCATTGTTTTGATTTTAAATAACCTTTGAAGGAACGTAATCGAAAAATATAAATAATCTTATACATGCTACGTATTTGGCTCATTATCAGCAAATACTTGTAAAAAAGTGAAAAAATATTCATTTCAAATTTATTGGTTTTGCAAGTTTTTTTTTTTTGAATTTGGACATTTTTGCTTAAAACCGTGGAACTTGCATTTGAAAAATGCAGATACACTCGATGCGTGCAAGTCTTTGTCATCCTCATCTTTTTTCACATCTGCTGAGCACACGGCTCGTCAAAATATTCCACTTTACCAATGAATAGGCAGACTGAGACAGCAGACAGCGAGTGCGGGTGCGAGTGAGAACGAAGAGCTGCGGTAAGGCAGTTTCACCCGCGCCAAGAGAGCAGCGCATGCGTATGACATGTTATGAAAGCTATCGGCACCCTCGAGCTGCTCGGAAGATTGGGGCGATCTGTACCCTCCAAAAGACCGCAGTTGGCCGCTCAGAATCGCAATTTGCGTTCGTTCGACACTACGGCATTTCGTGTGCTGCTCAGAATGACACGTGAGACAGAAGAGGTAAGGCAGTTGCGTCCACGCCAAGTAAGCAGCGCATGCGTGAAACATGTTACGAAGTCTATCGGCACCCTCAAGCTGCGCTTAACTTTGACCCGAAGCGTACCCTTCAATAGACCACAGTTGGCACTCTGTCTTTCGCTACGCGGCTTCGTGTGCTGCGCAGAATCGCACCGTTAATAGCAGCAACAAGTTTATCACGTTAAAATGGTGTAAGTACAAAAAAACTTGTTTACATATTTCATTTTATTTATTTTCCACTTTATTCTATATTTAGAATAGTTGAAAAATATTTATTTATTAAAAGTTATACGTGATTTTTGTGGATTTACATTTATATAATATAAAGTCCAGTTTATGAAGATGCCCTCAGGGCGAAACATGTCAACTCAAATATATAAATGTAAATCCACAAAAGTCACGTATAACTTTTAATAAATAAATATTTTCAACTATAGAAAAATGGATTACGTATTCAACAGTGAAAGTAATAAAGAAAATGTATATTTATTAGTAAACGCAAGCGTTCCCTCAATACTTCGGCCACTCAATACGAAATATATCTCTGCTTGATAGAGAGTGATAGTGCTTTTCGGAGTGGCATAATAAATCCAACGATGCCGCCGAACTATTTAGACCAGTGTTGGGAGGACCTAACAAACAAATTAAATTCCTGCGGTAACGGTCCAGTTCTAATAAGCGATCAATGGAAGAAAAGGTTCGGCGATTGGAAGTACTGCATCCGTGCGAAATGCAAAAAGGTGATCGCCTACCGGAAGGCTACGGGTGGTGGCCCACCTGGTTGTATGACGATGACGACATTGGAGAAGCGGGGAATGGCAGCCTGGGGGATGACCGAACTTACCGAAATTGAAGAGGTCCCTCTGGAAGATTCGGAGGAACCCAAGGCGGAGTCAAAAACTCCAAGTATTTTGGCTGCAATGCTTCAATGCGAATCACCAACAATAGCGACCGCCAATCCCCAATCCGATACCCACCAAAAAAGTGACCAGAGCACACCATCAGAAATGACCAAATCTACACAGACGGAGTTAACCACCTGCACAGATTCAACTGACGCGACACGGGCGACAGTGGCTATTCAGGCACTAGGTGAGCGGATAGATAGACTCGTAGTGGCGTTGGAGAAGCTGCCCGACGTTGATAGGCTCACAGTGGCCATTGAAAAGCTGGCCAACGTTGTAAATACATTAGCAAAATAAATATATGTTAGAATTACGAAATGTTGTTTCTGTTTTACTTCTTTTATTCATTAATACAGAGCGATCGGATCTTAATTGTGAACAGTTTACAACGAATGCCGGAGCACGAGTCAGTCAAGTTTCTTAGGAGACGCATGACCAGCGACGCAAGTCGCTGACATAAATAGAAAGACCCCTCATCGGTGATGTGACTCCATGTCCACAGGGTGTTCTGCATGTCGTTGGTGCATGGTCATATACGCAACCTTACATATATGTATAATCAAGTAATATCTATATTATCTATATATATAAAATTTGCGTGTCACAGTGTTTGTTTCCATACTCCTCCGAAACGGCTTTACCGATTTTTAGCAAATTTTATATGCGTATTCAGTAGGTCTGAGAATCGGCTAACATCTATTTTTCATACCCCTAAGTGATAAGGGTTGTTCACCCTTAACTTTTTTTTTAATTTTCGGACAAATTCTTTTGTTTTTTTTTTATATAATGTGGCATTAAAAAATACATACAACCCTAAATTTTTAGTTTTTTATCACCAACCCCTATTTCTTTATAGTCATTTTAGTAATTTAATCATTTTTCATGCCGCTCGAAAGAAAATTTTATATGCGTAGTCAGTAGGTCTGAGAATCGGCTACTATCTATTCTTCATACCCCTAAGTGATAAGGGTTGTTCACCCTTAATTTTTTTTAAATTTTGGACAAAAAATTTTGTTTCTATTTTTATGTAATGTGACATTAAAAAAAAATACATACAACTCTAAATATTTACTTTTTTATCACCAACCCCTATATTTTTAAAGCTATTTTGGGAATTTAAAAATTTGGAATGTGGCAGATTTTGTTCCTCCCTATTTTATAGTCGGTGCAAAAAATTCTCCTGAACAGAACAGTCACTCCGTTGACAGGGTGCTTCCACGAACTTTCGCAACCCTTTCAAGAACAAATTATATTAGTGGGACCCACTAAAACACCCCGAATTGTGTCACATGCAATACTTAGTGATCATAGATAATTAACCACTTTACACAAAAAACGAAATGAATCAAAGAAAACTGAGGAATTTGTTTCGTTTGTCAGTGGACAAAAGAAAACTCAGTAGAAAGCGCAAAACACCATATAAAACAATAAATCAAAAATAAGTCGAAGAAAGCTGCGGAATTTGTTTCGTTAATCGATTGAAAAAAGAAAACCTCAGCTTTTCTCCGTTTTCCCGGTAATTATTAAAATTTTTGTCGCTGTAAAAACTACCCTTAGACTTTAACGAACATTTTAAATGAAGAATTGGCCAAATTGGTCGAGGTGTTGTTGGGTGAAGCGGTTAACAACACATTTTGCGATTCATTTTTATATTAGACATAATAAAATTATTAATCTGAAGTGTATTTGGCACGATTAGTTCAGTTAATCAAGTTTTACATACTTACACATTTATAATATGTAAGTTACTTTCTGCCAACACTAGAATTTATCTAGAAACTAAAAATAATTTATATGGCAAAACAACGTTTGCCGGGTTAACTAGTAAATATATAATTTTTTTTATTGAATGTTTCCTATATTGTATTTATTTTTAATTTTGTTGCTCGAAATTACGGTTCGATGGTTATCAATGCATTGCAAGTTTATATTTGTACTGGAATAGAACAGCCAAATAGGGAAACTGCAATTTGCTGAAAGATTTCAAGAGCAATAATCTTATTAAATATCTATATTAATACTATAGTAGTCGGCAACGGCCATACCACGTTGAATATACCGGTTCTCGTCCGATCACCGAAGTCAAGCAACGTCGGGCGCGGGTAGTACTTGGATGGGAGACCGCTTGGGAACTCCGCGTGCAGTTGCCTTTTTATTTATAACAATAATTATTGATATTTTATATCATTGATAACCGTGTCTCCTTTAGATGTCAATGCATTGCATTTTAATTGTAGAAGTGACTCGATTCTGGGCACTGTGTGAAGGTGGCGGTAGAAGTGACTTGATTCAGGGCAACGTATGAAGGTAGCGATGGATTTGACCTGATAGAGGTAGTTAAATAACCGCAATAAATGAGTATTTAGACGATTTTTATTAACTGAAATGATATAGGTATATAATTTGAAAAGTAAATGATTAAAGACATAAAATTTGAATGTTTTTTATGCTTTTTTGTACTTTTTAAAGAGACTTGATGCAATTTTAAAGAAAATATGTGATTTTATGACGAATATATACTTTCTTGAATATTTGCATTAAAGTTGCAACATTTAGTTAATTTATTTTGAATTAATACATTCTAGCGATATCTACATTTGAAGCTTTGAGTTATGTATAAAAATTGCTATTCGTTTAGATAGAGTGGTGCACGCACGAAGTATAGATACCTATAAGGAGTCCGAACGTAATGTTAAATTAATGGTCACGATCTAGGGGACCAAACATTCGCCAATAGAGCGCGCCACTATGCGTTAGTGTACGCGTTTAAATACTTACATTACTATGGACACCGCCAATATTTCACAAGATACATGAAATTATGACATATTTTTAAATCTTTGGGCTATTAGTTATAAATTAATTGTTTATAACACATATTTTTCTAAGATATTACTCACCTTTGATGCTTTGAATAAAACTACTTTTTCTACCTTTCCTCACTCAGTCTTTCGGCCACTAAAAACATCCTGAATAAAGGCACAACACCTTCCCATTTTTTAACACTACTAATTTTCAATAAATAAATTAGTAAAGAAAATAATACTATTACGTTCCAATTCAAATTAATGTATACATATATAAAAGTTAACAATATGGATAACGCATTCGACAAAGTTAAAAAATATATTTTTAAATTTAATTGAATTCAATTAACATTCACAAAACCAGCACGTGTTCACGTAATAATAATCACGAAGTATCTAAACACAGGAACGTCATGTAAACAATTATTCAATGCTATGAACACGAACCAACGTACATCGATTCACTAGTGATTCAAGCGCAGCAAGTGGCAGAAAAGAGAACTATTAGCTTCTATATAATTGTGAACCATGACTACGACGAAAAGCCTTATACCGTTCGGACTTTATATCTATATATATACTTCGTGTCGCGGCGAACAATAAAAAACAAGTTGATAGCACGCGCCATCTGCAATACACACGCAGGAACGGAAAGAAAATTGACGAGTTTGTCCAGTCGGCGCTGAATTATTATCATCAATAAAATACCAAATATGAGTAACAACGAAATGCAGTCGATGGACCATCGAAACTAGGAGTTCTGAAGGATGATGCCCACAGGGCGAAACAATATGTTAAACTTCCTTACAAATTGTAAAATCCAAAGAAAATCACAAATTATTTTATCAAATGTAAACGGGGAAATTCCCCTTAATCGGAAGTCTAGTGACTGCACTTTTCTGGTTGGCAATGAATGAGTGCGGAGAGCATGACAATTATATTTAGACGGTCACGGCAATTATTACCACTGGATAGGTATAAATATATCAAAAGAGCCTTGAGTTAAGCGATTCGTACCCAGACTACAAGGGGTTACTCTGTTTCGTTCAGACTAAACAAATGTAGACTAAACATCCTTGCCGGACCGAGCGTACCAACACAAAGCCCAGACGATGAAATGCACCCCACAGTACCCCCCTGCCAGTGATAATGATACACAAAGATTGTTCTCTGCTATGCACAAAAAAAAATAATAATTGAATTGAACATATTGCAAATAAAAAACATTTTCGAAACAATCTCTTCGTCGATGCGCCGTTGTAGTCATACCGGTGGCGGCATGTGCTGTCATATTGGCGGTGGATATGGTGATGGTCTTGCCCGTGACGAAGTCACGAGCCCCGGTCTGGTGGAGGTTGGTAGTCTATGCTGCAGAGGTGGTGTGCGCGTCATACGGAGATCAGGAAAACCCAGCCTGATAACGGTCTGGAAATCGTACCTGCCTCCTGGGTCTTGTACGTCGAGAGTTGTTGACAGCGACTTGCGGATCCTCCGGAATTGGTTGGCGTTCCTCTTGTTGACGGACCTCTGGTTGGACTGCCGGCCTCATTGGACGCCCACGTCGTTGAACTGCAACGACAACGTCATCGTCTGGTTCCTTCAATTCCGGCTCCTCACATGCATTCGATATAATGTACGCCGGCTTCAAACGATCAATTGAGACCGTCACATGTTTGCCTTTAATATTGATGACGAAGGACTTCTCTGCTCTACTAATTACAGGATACGACCCCGTGTATGGATGTTGGAGTGGCTGCTTGGTTCCATCATAACGCATTAATACGTGACTGGTCGTGGCAAGGTCCTTAAAAACAAAAATTCTCTTGTTACCATGATAAGTCACAGGCGCTGGTTGCAACTGTTGGAAGTGCCCCCTCAGCTGGTTAATGAAGGTAGCCGCATTGGTGTCATCACTCTGTGGTACACGTGATGCCAGAAATTCGCCAGGAAGTCGTAGAGGTTGACCGTACACCATCTCAGCGATTGTGGCGCCCAAGTCCTCCTTCCAGGCTGACCGGATACCTAACATCACTATCGGTAGTGCCTCGGTCCATCGGTCTTGGTGACATCGAATTGCTGCTTTTAGTTGTCGGTGGAACCTCTCGACCATGCCGTTTGCTGCCGGGTGATATGCCGTAGTCCGTATTTGTGTTGTGCCCATAATTCTGTTGAGGTGTTTGAACAGACCAGACTCAAACTGTCTACCTTGGTCGGTAGTCACGCGCAGTGGAACACCAAACCGTGCGATCCAGTTGTCCACGAACGCTCGGGCGACTGTTGATGCCTCTTGGTCTGGTATGGGAACTGCTTCTGGCCAGCGTGAAAACCTATCAACTATAGTCAAACAATAACGGTTTCCATCGCAATAGGGCATAACAATCAAATCGATGTGCACATGCTCAAACCTGCCAGATGGTGGAGCAAATGATCCCACAGGAGCTGAGACATGGCGAGTTACCTTCGACCGTTGGCATTCCACACAAGCCCTGGCCCAACGCCGACAGTCTGCGTTGATGGATGGCCAGACGTAACGCTGCGTAGCGAGCTTACATGTTGCATTCACCCCAGGATGTGACAACTGATGCACGGAGTTGAACGCCGCTTGTCTGAAGTGCTGAGTAACAAACGGACGTGGTGCCGTGGTCGTGATGTCGCATACTATGGTGACTGCTGATCCTGGAATTGGGACCGGTTTTAACTGCAGCGACGAGGATTGGTGTTGCAGATTCAAGAGCTCTTCGTCTGTCTCCTGGGATTCTGCTAGCGCCTTGTAATCAATGGTTGATTCCAACTCCTCGATTCTGGACAATGCATCGGCTACGACGTTATCCGGACCTGCAACATGGCGAATGTCGGTGGTAAACTGTCCGATGAACTCCAGGTGACGTTGCTGCCTGGGCGAACTTTGCGCAGATCTCAGTTTAAACGCAAACGTCAGAGGTTTGTGGTCGGTGAACACTGAGAACACTTGCGCCTCGACCATGTGCCGAAAGTGCTTTACCGCCAGGTAGATTGCCAGAAGCTCTCGGTCATATGCGCTGTAGTTGCGCTCAGCAGGATTGAGCTTTTTGGAAAAGAAGTTGAGAGGTTGCCACGCACCGTCGACCCACTGCTGCAGCACTGCTCCGACTGCGAGATCGGATGCATCCGTGAATACGGCGAGTGGAACTTCTGATTTCGGGTGCATCAATAATGTCGCTTGAGCCAGGCTTTCCTTACACGCCTCGAATGCTGTGATGGCCTCGGGAGTCCACTCGACTGGTGCACGTCCTTTCACGTCCCCATGCAGTAACACGTTCAGTGGTGCCTGGATGTCTGCAGCTTTTGGTGTGAACCTGCGATAAAAGTTCACCATGCCCAAAAACTGCCGAAGTTGTTTGCCAGTTGTTGGTAGCGGAAACGTGCGAATGGCTTCTACCTTCCCGGGGCAGTGGTTGCGTACCGGCTCCTGAAACCATGTACCCTAGGAATTCGACCTTGGGCTCTCCGAAAACGCACTTGTTGGGGTTGACAACGACGCCGTACTTCTCTAGCCTCTCGAAGACGATTCTCAGATGTTTCACGTGCTCCTCCGGTGACGACGAAGCGATGAGGATGTCGTCAATGTAGGCGTAGCAAAAGTCCAACCCTCGAAGCACTTCATCCATGAAGCGCTGGAATGTCTGTGCTGCGTTGCGGAGCCCAAAGGTCATGAACGGAAATTCGAAGAGTCCGAATGGTGTCGTGATGGCGGTCTTCTGAATATCTTCCGGTGCCACAGGGATTTGATTAAAGGCTCGGACCAAATCAACCTTGGAAAACATCGTCTTACCGTGCAGCATGTACGCAAAATCGTGTATGTGACGTACAGCGTATTTGTCCGCTCGAGTTCGGCTGTTGAGACCCCTGTAATCGCCGCATGGACGCCACTCGTCATCCTTCTTGGGCACCATGTGCAACGGTGCAGCCCACGGACTCTTGGATGGACGAGCAAGCCCCAAACGTAGCATGGCCTCAAACTCCTTTTTGGCGGCCTTGAGTCTGTCAGGAGCCAATCGCCTCGGTTTCTGTGCCACTGGTGGTCCTGGTGTCGTGATGATGTGGTGTTGTGTCTGATGTCGTACCTCTCCGGGGGCACCATTTGGACGAATAATTGTCGGAAACTCCTCCAACAGTTTGTGGTATTCCGACGAGCCAGAGATAACCCTGATCCCTGGGTCTTCGCATGGAATTAACTCACCTTCAAGGCAAAGTCTTGTGGTCGTGTCCAGTAGTTTGCCGCTCTTGAGGTCGACTAACAACCCATGATGTGCCAGGAAGTCTGCGCCGATGATGGGTTTGGACACATCGGCTATCAGGAACCTCCAGGTGAAATCCCGCCTCAGACCGAGGTTCAGGGTGAGCGTCGCTACTCCGTATGTTGCAATAGGTGTACCGTTGGCCGCGGAAAGTTCGTATGTTGACTTTTTACACGGGCTGCGGTACTCCCGTCGCGGAATGACACACAAATCAGCACCAGTATCAATTAGGAAACGCATACCTGACTCAAGATCATTAACGAATAGACGGCGAGATGTTGTTGGGCGAGTGTCGTCAGTCGCCATTAACGACTGCCCTGGGCGTTTCCCGAAGTCCAGTTGCACGGCGTGGTGCACTTCGTAGCCTTATCGCCGAAATTCCAATGGTACCAGCACATACCATGGGGACGTGGACCGCGTGAACGCGACCTGGATCGTGACCTTCCCCGAGATTGGTCGCGATGGGATGTTGATGACCTACCTCGCTGGGAGCTTGTAACATCGCTCACCTGACTCTTGAGTTCCGCTACTTCAAGGCGGAGTTGCTGGATTAGGTGCATCAGTTGGTCTTCCTCTGGTACCGATGCTTCGGCCACCGTCCGACGTGCGGGTAGAACGCCGTAGATCACGTCCGCAACTTCAGCCATGGCGGTTACCGATCTTTTCTGCTGCGTCGCCAATGCTGTCTGGTAGTTCTCCGGAAGACCCCTCAGCCACATCGTCTTCAACAGCTGCTCTGGGAATGACACGCCCGCGAGACTTTGCAGTCGCCGTAGATATTGTGACGGTTTCTCTTCGCCTATCTTCACGTCCGCCAGCAGCTCTCGGGTCTTCTCCTCCTAACTGGTGCTAAGCCGTTTGATGAGCTGCTCCTTCAGCGTGCCGTATGAGCTCGCGGTTAACGGTTGCATTATCACGTCCCGCACTTCCCTTGCGTAGCGTGAGGGTAACGCGGCCAGCACCTTTAAGTACCGCTGCTGGTTGCTCAAAATATCGGTCGACGGGAATTGCGATTCGACCATCGCAAACCACATCTCCGGGTCAGCGGCAACAAACTCCGGGAGTCTCAGCGGTGTTACCATCGCTACCGTTACTCCTTCACTCATTTGATTCTGAGCCACAATAACGCCACGCACAAAGTTTTAATTCAGACTATGTACCCTACAGTAGATGAATTTAACTTCCTTATAAGGTATGGTTTTGTTGGGTGAACATTAATTAGGTGGTCTGTACTTCTGCGTCTTGGATTATTATTAGATATAAGCATGGCAGGTTTCCAATGCAGTATTTGTCAAGCCAGTAGGTGTACTGATGAGACTCCTAATGGTCGAAATAGCTATCCACATCAGGTTTGATAAATACTTGCATTGACTTGTAATGGCTTTAGTAAAATATCGTTTTATGATATTGAGAGGGTGTAGCGTACAGTAAGTGTTTACTTAACTTTTTACTTAGCTTATACTCACCCTCTCGTACTGGTCATTGTATTTCAATATTCAATGTTCAGAAAACAAAAAACACTCAAAAACTCAAGGCTACAAATATAGGCGATTACTACGTATTGTTAGAAAATCAATATACAGGGTGTTACAAAAGGAAATTATTAAAACTACAAATATAATAATATTCACATCATGACGAGAGAAATTTATACGGAAACAACTATATATACATTTTATATATTGTGTATATATTTATCATTTGATGATAGCATTAACTGCATAAGGTAACCGACGGTGAAGCATCATCATAAATTGATAGAAAATCCACGGAAAACATCCAACTAGCACCACCACGCGACGGCGCGTGGTAATACATTAAAAAATTACTAGTAGTTGTAAATATTAAGATGTATGGAGACTATAATAGCGAATAGTCGGAATAGTTTCAACGTACAAGAAATGCTAAGAAACGTTCAGCGAAAAAGAGGAACGAGACGACGGTCGACGGCAAAGTGAGTGCGGTCGCATCTCACATGAATATTGTTATTTTAATAATCCTCAGATACTTTTTTATAACAATGGTGGTATTAATTAAATCATGCACGTTATTTTCGACACAGGGCTATGAGTTCAGATAAAAATGCGACCACGTAAGTTAGTAATTTGCTAAATTAATATCCCTCAAATGGAATAATCAATTTAATATAAACCGTCTTAACACATCTACCACTGCAATGATGAAGAGATTTTAGATCCATTAACTATTAATTATTATATCCAATCGACTATTTAAGAAATAAGCCACGAGGCGGCGCTAAGGTAGATACTTTACTAGCGTATATTCCTGGATCTAAAATCTCTTCATTGGCTGCAGTGGTAGATGTGTAATTAATTTTTTTCGCGGAAAGTTAAGACGGTTTATATTAAATTGATTATTCCATTTGAGTGGATATTAATTTAGTGAACTTATACCTGAAATCCAGTTTCGGCCGAAACCGAAACTAATTTACATAAACATATTTTTCTACTTTTACCTACACGCCAGTTTTTCCACGTTTTTGTGGGATACATAATCCATTTCCTGGGAGTAAAGTCCTCGTTTCTATCACTTGATACTTAATATAGTATTAATATGAGGGAACTAAGATGGCAAGTAACGACCGCCATTGCGAAGTTAGCCGAGCGACGCACGACAATTCACGATAAGTGAGTTTCCTGGTGCGGCCAAAAATTTCGGCCACGGCCGAAACCGAAACTGAAGCCGAAACTCGAATTCTGGCTGAACTGGCCGTAACCGAAATTTCGGTTTGTCTCTATAATTTAGCAAATTACAAAACACGTGGTCACATGTGGTATATATATATATATATATGTAATTGCAAGTGGAATTCAAATTTTACAAAATGGATAAAAAGTATCAACTCGTGATTCTAATAAATCTTTTCGGCAAACCAAACCTGTGTCTGTGATTGGCCAGTAGACTCTTTTTAGATATGTCTAAATTTAGACTCTAAATATACAGCGATACCAGTGCAAACTTTTTATAAATTCGACACAATGTAATGGGTAAGCTACAATTTTAAATCTATGCACCAAAGAATCGGACTTAATCAAAGAATTATAGGCATGATATGTAAGAAAAAATTGTTGTCTTGGAAACTATAAAGTTTTCGAGCAATGTTTCAACTTGACTTTTGCTCCGTTTCTCAATTTCCCTAACCAATCTCGCTAAATCATTACAGTTTTTTCCGCGTTAATCATTTCTAGCATCGGATATTTTTTATTAGCGCAAAATCAGAAACATTCTGGAAGCGTCTATATTTTTCCGTTGATGTATCGGAACCATGAGATTCCCCATTTTTCGAATTTGACAGCCCTTCCTATACTTATGTAATTGAAATAAATGGTAGGTAGTACGAGAGGGTGAGTAGTAAAGTTGAGTGTTATAAATATTCATTTACAAGCAGTGCTCTCACAATATCGCCAAAACGATATTTTTACTTCAAACCATTGTAAAGTCAATGCAAGTATTTGTCAAGCCTGATGTGGATAGCTATTTCGACCATTAGAGGTCCCATCAGCACACCTGGAGCTGACAATACTTCTGCGTCTTGAATTATAAGCCAGTTGTATATAGTTATAAGTAAAGTCAATGCAGACGGTCACAGTAGGTGTGCTGATGAGACTCCCAATGGTCGAAATAGCTATCCACATCAGGCTTGATAAATACTTGCATTGACTTGCAATGGTTTAGTAAAAATATCGTTTTGGCGATATTGTGAGGGGTATAGCGTACAGTAAGGTCTTCTTCTTCTTCTTCTTCTTTTGTAGGCATATTGCCTGTTCCTACTTCAGACAGGGTTTAGGTGGTCGCTCCATCTCTTTCGGGGTCTTCCCAGGGATCGCTTTCCCCTTGGCGATTTGTCCCTGGCTATTCGGACTATTCTGGTTTCGTCCATCCGTTCTATGTGTTCGTTCCACTCGATTTTGCGTCTTTTGCACCATTGTGTTATGTCTTCTATGTTGTTGCACGCTCTTCTGATGTCTTCGTTCTTTATCCGGTCGAGCAGTGTTTTGCCATCTATGTTTCTTAGTGTCCTCATTTCCGCGGTGGTGAGCAATCTCTGTGTGGTTGTCGTCTCTGCACGCGTTTCTGCCGAGTATGTAAATATGGGCCTGACTACTGCCTTGTAGATGGAAACTTTCGTCTCTGTTCTTAGATGTTTGTTGTCCCAAATCGTGTTCCTTAGGCATCCTGCTATTCTCAGGCCCTTTTCAACTTGCTCTGCTACTTCTTTTTCCACTCCTCCACTGCTGGATATGTTTATACCAAGATATCGGAACTCGCTCACTTGTTGTACGATTTGTCCATCGACTTCAAGTTTGCATCTTATTGGATGTGGTGCGATGACCATGCATTTGGTTTTTTCTGTTGCTATCTCCATGTTGAGGGCTTTGCTGGCAATGTTAAACTGGTGAATCATGCGTTGTAGGTTGTCTTCGCTATCGGAAATTAGCACGGCATCGTCCGCGTAGCACACAACTTTCAGCTCTTTCCCCCCCATCTGGTATCCTTTACAGCGTCGGACTCTTGCAATTATCTCTTCCATGATGAAGTTGAATAGCAGGGGGCTTAGGGAATCGCCTTGTCTTACCCCTGTTCCTACTTTTATGGGGTCTGTGCGTTGTTCGGCTATTGCTAGTTGCAGTTCGTTGTTGTTGTAGATGTCCCTTATAGTATTGATGATATCAGATGCGATGTTTCTTTTCGGAGTATGCTGGTTATGTCTTGGAGCTGCACTCTGTCAAACGCTTTCCTTAGGTCCACGAAGGAAAGAAAAGCCGGTTTGTTCCACTCCACGGCTTTTTCCTTCACCTGTCTTATTATGAATATTGCGTCGTTACAGGACCTTCCTTTCCTGAAGCCCTGTTGTTCGTCTGATAGTGTGGTGTGTGCTAATATCTTGTTCGCTAGTAATCGAGTTGTTAGTTTCAGGGTGGTGTTTAGCAGAGCTATTCCTCGATAGTTGGATGGTTCTTGCTTATCTCCTTTCTTAAACATCATTATTAGTGTGCTCAATTTCCATTCAGTTGGTACTCTCTGATGCTTCAGGATGATGTTGATAAGTTTCGTAATTTCGGCCGCGAGCACTTCTTCGCCGTATTTCAGGAGGTCATTGGGTATTCCGTCCGGGCCACTGGCTTTTCTGTTTCTGAGTTTAGCGAGTTCTGTTTCCACCTCAGATATGCTTACTATGGTTGGTTCATCAGGTTGTATGTTGACTGAGATATTAGGTTTCTCCTGGTTTGTGTCCCGGTATAGATGTTTGATGTAGTTTATCCAGGTCTCTTTGTCTATTCCCTTTGCTTGTACCAGTTCTGTGAGCTCTTTTCTCTGGTTTCTTATGGTCTTCCATACTGTCTTTTGGGTTCCATAGAAGTCATGTTCTAGTTGTTTTGAGAAGATCCTCCAGTGTTCGGATTTCGTCTTCCGTACTAACTCGTGCGTTTCTCTGCGGATTTGTTTGTAACTTTCGTATGATTCTTGCGTTCTTTGCGTGAGGTGTTGAATGTGTGCCTGCTTTTTTTCCTTGCATTTCATTTTGATTTCCTCGGTGAACCATGGAGTTCTCTTAGCAAAAGGATTCGGTTTCTTGATGATCTTCCTGCCTAGCGCTTCTTCGGCAGCCTGTTGTATGTTGCTTTTCAGCCTTTCCCATGCCGTATCAACGTTATCTCCTTCTTGTATGTTGTTGTTTGTAACTTTCTCCTTCAGTCTGTTAGCATATAGTTCTCTGGTTGTTTGGTCAGCTAGTCCTTCTGTTTTTATTTTTGTGCGCTCTTCGCATGTTTTTGCTTGTTTCTTTTGGAGGGATATTAGTCTCAGCTTCCCAATCACGAGGGCATGATCGCTTCCTATGTCTGCCGAGGTTAAGCTTCTTACATCTAATATGCTGGTTGGTGGAATTACTCGGTTTGTCACAATGAAGTCGATTGTTGATGTGTGTCCCCTTGAGTTACAATACGTGTGTTTGTGTTGTTGTTTGTGTTCGTAATATGTGTTATTTATTCGTAGTTCGTTGATTGTGCATAGGTTAGTCATCAGCGTTCCATTTTCGTTTTCTGTTTCCTCGTTGAATCTCTGCTTAACTCCGGGTATGATTCTGTTGCCAATCCTTGAGTTAAAGTCTCCTAGGATGATAGTCGCTTCGTTCTTATGGCTGTCTAAAACATGTTGCAGTGAGTTAAAGAATTCTTCTCTTACGTCTTGGGGTCTGCAGTTTTCTGGAGCGTAAATACTTATAATGTTGGTGCGTTTCCTGTCTAGCAGCAGTTTTGCGTGTATTATTCTGGCTGAAACGTACGTGATGTCTATAATGTGATCTACTAACTTTTTGTGAAACATGATTGCGACTCCTTTTTTTGCTCGCTCGTTCCTCTCTACACCGCTGTATGCTAGTAGATAATCTCCAACTACTGCCTGACCTTTTCCCTTTTTCTTAGTTTCTTGAAGTGCGCAGATATCAATGTGGTGGTTTCTTAATTCTTGCTCCATTTCTTGGTCTCTTCTGTTGAGCGATTTTATGTTCCATGTGGCGATTTTAAGGTTATGTTTTTGTAATCTTCTCTTTGTCCGTGTACTTTGCTTGGGTTGTCGTCGTTGATCTGTCCGTAACCGAGGCCCTTGTCTGGTTCTATGAGCACTGATGTTTTTTACGTAGGGTAGGTCGCTGGCCTCACCCTACAACCCTCCTTCTTTGTCCGGGCTTGGGACCGGCGTCGGTGTGTGATGCAGCGACGGCGAAGTCACATGTGGCTGTTAGATCCACATTGGATTCATTCATTGAACCCACAAGTACAAGCTGTGCCAAGGCATCAGCTTTTCTGTACTTCCTCAGCTCTTCTTCGTATGCCGTCTTTAACATTGCCGAAGCGTCTGCTGCAGGTGCTTTTGGCATGACTTTGGTTCCGGTTATTAGTTCGTGTACTTCGTGGTGTATCAGCACCAACACCACCTGACGCTTCCACATTGCCCAATTATTTGTTCCACTCAGCTTCTCAATCTGAGCTTTAAAATCCATTGTAGATTTTAATAACGCACGAATAATAGGTCTTATCTTCCACTAGCGAACTAACGAACGAACCGCGCGGCAAACTCGCGAACACGTGCTTTTAGATTTTTTTAAATAACAATTTAAGCTACACAGAAAATACGTTCTGGGCCCATAACCTGTTGATGTTATTCTATTAATCGATGTTAACGGATATAACATATATTGAAAAGAAACTTAAATGAGTGTACAATATAAACTTGACGTGCTTACGCTAAGACGGCTTAACAAATAAGATATCGAGTACAGGGCTGCAGCATCCGCCATCCCACAAGGGTGCAAGAAGGGCGGTTACTTGTCCCTAACAAGTGCTACCAACATACATACATTTAAAAATATGGTGGAATTTATTCACAACAATTAGTATCGGATGGAAAATAATCACTGATTTTCTTTTTTTTTTTTCTGTGGTGTTTCGTGATTTTCATGATCTTCTGGTGTAAATTGAGCCTCCACGATAATAGGTGGCGGCGCAACTGACGACGACGCTCTAGTAGACCCTGACGAAGTCGAAGGTACGAGTAGTGATACATTATCCGGCTCATGTGTACTTGTTGTTCTTCCGGCTGTCACATTCAATTTAGTGTCAATTTTATGGATTGACATCATATGGACGTGTAAACCTTTTGTAGACCCGGATGAGGTTTTGAGAACAGCTTTGGAGTAGTTTTTGATTGAGTCGTTGGTGTATTCATCACCACGTGTACACGTGTAACACACATGTAATAACCTAATTTAATTTCGAGATAGTTTATAAATATTTATTTAAAGTTATACGTCCACAATATTAAATCCAAAAATGGAAACATAATAAGTGTCCACTTCGCTTCAATACCGCTTCAATAGTAAACTTAAAAATTGTTATAATATTGATATGTAGGTTGTATTTTATTAACGATTAACGTAATTTATTAACGAAGATGCTCGAACGAGGCCGAGAGACGCGTGCGGTGTTGAGCGATGCTGGTGGTCAAGAAGCGAGTCGCCTAGCATCCCAATTTGAGGGTTCCCGGACTTTTACCCCCAAGACGATCGCTTACACGACAACTGCTCACAGACAACTGCCCACAGTCATAACTGCGCACATGGACAGTTGCTCACATGGCTTTTCCTCACATTGACAATTGCTCACAGGACTTTTGTTCACACGGACAATATAGTCCCAGAATAGTCTCATTTTTCATCTTTATCTATATGAATTTCAACATTACTTAAAAGACTTGAAGGGAAATAGGCATGAGCAAGTTTTTGTCCTGCTCCATCCAAATCAAAATCACATTTTCTTCTATTACAACATCTACTAAAATTATGTTTATGTGATTGGTATGAAATTACTATATCTGCTTTTCGAGCAATGGCTTCATAACGGAAGCTATAGGAAGAATGATTTTGCCATGTATTGAATGCTAACCGTGCAAGATGATATTCAAAATTTCTACTGTTTATAAAGTTCCAAGTTATTAAATTTTTATTCCACTTAGCTGATGCTAACTTGTAATCATTTCCTAATTTATCAGGAAATCCACACCTTGGTTGTCTTAATATTTTCAACGTTTCATTATTCAATTTTCCATCAGTTTGAATGTTATAAAATTCCTGCATAGTTATTAATAGAGGTGCCACGAATATTCGGCTACTATTCGGTATTCGGCCTATTCGGCCACCTATTATGAGAATTATCTAATCCTAACCACTTAACAAATACTTTTGATCCTTTCTTTCGAATAACTTTCTCAACTAGATATATATCTTGATGTTTCACTTTTTGTAACTCTGACTCGTAAAAAGCACCAAGAATAGGATGCTTTCTATAATCTTCTAATAAATATGTAACCGGATTGGTGATTTTAACTTTTTGTATTGTAAACAACTCTGTACTCCAATTTCTTGTATATCCTTTCTCAAACAAAGCTTTCTGCTTACTGATTCGAACAACATCTCCTATCTTATATTTAGCAATGCCAGCAATTTTAATATTTGAATATACCGAGTTAAGCAATTGCTTTTCAATTATTTTTCCCTTTACATCACTTGGTTTCATTTGAATGGTTCGATGTTTTCGATTATTATACATTGTAGTAATTTTATCTAATATTGACACCCATTTTGAATTACCATTTCGAGTGAATTCTTTAGATAGAAACAATTTTAATGTTCTTATAACACGTTCGACAATACTTGCTTTAAGTATGGTGTAAGTAGAATAATGATTAATTTTATGTATCTGCATAATTTTCTCAAATTGCTTATTGTAAAATTCTTTACCATTATCTGTTTGTAAATTCTTAGGTTGTCGTTTCGTTCCATATTTTAACAAATGATTAAATGCATTTGCTATACTTGATGCCGATTTATCTTTTAAAGCAACTGTCCATACAAACATTGAAAAACAATCAATAATCACTAGTATAAATTTGTATCCTCTATTTTGACCACTAAATTTTTGATACTCGGCTAAATCTGCTTGCCATAAATCATCTAAACCTTTAATAATTGTCTTACGTCGAGGATATTTTCGACGTGCAGGTTTATGTAATTCTTGTATTACATCTTCACGAGGATTTTGTTTTTCACTTTTCATCATCATCATCATCAATTGTTTAATACTTCACTTTACAACTCACCTGTAATTTTGTCTGTGCGACGAAATACTCGTATTTACTGATAGTCGACTAATAACATTATTCTTCAACAGCATTATATTTATAATTTTATACATGTGTTATTCAATTTTGTACAGAGAGTGAAGAGTTAGAATTGATAGTATTTAAATTAACATTAGGATCTAATTGTAAATGTTGTGGTAATTTTACCTCTGAATATACTGTTTCAAAGTCGGGAATTTTTTCAAGATTAATTTTTTTAAAATGTTGGTTCAGATGGTCTAGAAACTGGTTATATCGTTCAATTTCGCCATAAAGTTGATCGTTTGCATTTTGATTTTGTGTTTCTACTAGTCTATGCATATAATTATCTAAATTTTTAATTATAACATAAAAATATTTAAAATCTTTATACGCATTAGATTCAACTTGCTTTATAATTTTATTAATTTGTATCAATATGTCTTGAAATGATTGCATAACTGTTGTGCTCTTAAGCGTTTCATTTAACACATTGACACTTAACTTTTCTGTCATTGTTTTCGATATTGTATCAATTTTTTGCTCTTGTTTCTCTTCAAACATTCTCATAACATACTTAAGATTACCATTAAGCTGGTTTATAATATCTTCTCCCATATCGTTTATTTTTTTGGTTATTAATGCCTTAATTTTCGATTCGAATTCCTTAAGTTTATCATCAACATATTGTTTTGAAACTACTTCATTGTTTGATATTGGTGCAAGGTTTAGATTAATTAGACGTTTATGTTCCAAATCAAAATTACCATCTTCGGTCAATTTAAAACCAACACCGGGTGGACCACGTTGAAGGTTAAGCGATTTAGTTTTTTCACTCAATGTTGTTTGTCCAAATTTATTAACACTCATTTTGTTGATTTCAATTTCTTTCAACTTTCGAATTAAGAATGGCTCTAAAATAATATTTAGCCTATTTATACGATTTTGAAAACGACTAGTATCTCTTGCATATTTTATACAATCTAATACATATTTTAAATCAACCTCTTCATAATGATAAATTGATTCATATTTATTAAATCTAACTTGTTTCTTATCCATTTTTTCCTAATTAATTACTTTATAATATTAGCTTCTCTAAGTTCTTCTTCTATGGCAATAATTTCGTTTTGAACTGAATTGTTTCCAGCGTTTTTCGATGCATGTAATAAAAATAAACGATCAACTAGTTCGTTTACATTATCCCAAAATATCGCTCTATACGGTTTGTTTTCAACCTTTAATAATTCCATACCTCTCCCTTCTTTATTGCTAGCAAAAAAAGGTTTAATAATATCCGTGTACTTTTTTGAAACATTGCCTTTTATACGTTGATTAGAATCGTTGTTTAAGTATATAACTTTGCTCAATTTTAATAATGAAATGTAGTGTTCATTATCGTCTTTAGTAAATTGTTTTGGATTCTTTAAGAATAATAAGTTATACAAGCCTCGAGAACCATTATAACGTTGTCCTTTGCAAATTATATCTTTGCCTGTTATTTTTATTTCTTCTAATCCTAATCTTAGTTTATTGGCAATAGTATCGTATTTTATACCAAACACATGATCATATTTATTACTATAATGTGGATTTTTAGTGTTGTCTATATGTTTTTGCAACTCCCCCAAATCAAGCTTATCTGGGGTTTTGATATCAAACACATGATCATATTTATTACTATAATGTGGATTTTTAGTTGTATCTAGTTGGTTTTGCAACTCCCCCAAATCAAGCTTATCTGGGGTTTCATATGCTTCTTCAAACTCTTGTTCATCTTCTGATTCTGGTTCTTTAATTTCTTGTTTATAATTTCCTTTCTCTTGTTTGATTTCATTTTTTATTCCTTTTTTCTTTTTATTTACATGATGTACGATTGAATCAATTGGATTAATCAACTGATGATATGTTTCTTTAAACTCACGATCATTTTCCAATCTATTTAATTTTAAAGCCAACAGCTTCTTTTTTATGTTTTTTCTAAGATTTATAATCTGTTTTTTCTGCTCAATTGTTTCTTGTGACATAATGTTTTGTTTTCAATAGTTTTCACACAAATGATTTTAAAATTAAATTTTTTCGAATATGTTATCAAAATTTTTTCTATATCTACCTTGAAAAATATCATTATCTTTGTCTATTATGTTTGCGATATCTGCTAGATTTCGTTTGATTCCGATTGTCCCCAGGGTGACCACCATTACCCGCATGTCGGTGTAATGGGAGTCAAATCTGTTTTTTTTTTAAACTTTAATAATATCCAAAATTGATTGTCAAAGTGACTGAAAATTATTTCAAATAATAGGTATTTAAGTAAACAATGCTTATAAGCGATTGCAATAAGTATTTTGTTTATAATTTAAATTATATTTGAGTTCTCCTTAAGTGACCCCATTACCTCTTTTACCCTGCAAGAAATCATAGTTGCAAGTACTTAACGAAACTACACGTAGCACTAAACTGTTCAGGCGTCATATCACTACACCTGCATGATCTATATACATGTTTTCAGGATTCAGAATCGTCTTGTTTTAAAACAATAGCGGCGTTAAATTAGCGTATCTCTAATTAAATGTTTAGGAATACGTGTATAAGTTTGACATAAATAGAAAGAATCAATACCATTATGTCTACCCATGCTGAAATATTCTCGTATTTTATCTACCGGCGAACGTTGATGCTATCCGTCGTAATATCGCGCCGCTGGCGGGGAGATCGAAGGGCGGCGATAAGGAATGTAAAGCGTGGTAAGGTGCGCAATATTATTAAGCATTAATTTTTTCCGAATTTCGCTGTACCACGCTTTTGAGACATGTAAAAACCATAGCCGTGACTAAAGTACTTTATAACCTTACATTTCGCAGTAGTGCGCGAACAAATTTCGAAATTTTAGAAAGAAAAAGTTGAAATACACAAACAAAACGTGGATATAAAGTGGAAGTAGAGAAAAATAAACGTTGTTAAAGTGCTGCGCCCGGGTGCACTGGAGAGCGGTAATATACTGATAATTTTTTAAATTTTTAGAAACGGCTTAACTGCCGCACGAGGCGAAGCCACGGCGAGATGATGCTAAGTCCGCTGACCTTGAAGACTGCTGTAATAAGACGCGGGTGGTAAAACACGTCGATTCACAAGTTGGGAAATGACGGATTTTTTGTGACGACGACTACGATGAGAATACGGTGACCCATCGGACGGGTCGACTGCGAAGAGATGACAGCGACAGCGGTAACGGCGAGTCGCAGTCGGCTAAGACGCCTTTGTCGCCGCATCGTCACCGCCACTCACGCAGGGGCCAGTTGTTGCCACGTTGCTTCTTCTGACGTTTTGATTTGCACCTGCGAATTTTTCTGTCTTTGTTTATTTCTTTGACTTTGGAAACTGTGATGCTGAAATTTCGGTTACAAAATGGCCGGCGGTGAATTAAATGGCTGTCGTTCTTTAAGTTTCGGTTGTGACGCTTTACGGATGGGAAATCTTTACTGAAAACAATTCTACATTATAAACACTGTGATTATATATATTCTATCTTAACTTCAATTAATCTGTATCACAGCATATGGATGCGCGACTACAACCGAAAACAAATCAAAATATTTTCTCACTCTCCTGGACGGGCACAGAGGGTGTTTCCTGTTTGCGCGCAGCTTTGGCACCATGAAGTTTTGATGGGGATAAAAATGGCAATCGCCGAAACCCTTCACTCTTTTGGATTTTTTGTTTGTTTTAATGTCGGCAGACTTTTTAGCAATACATAGTTAACCCTGTAACGATAGATTTCCTTATTTAATTAATTGATTACATGTGTGCGAACCACTTGCTCTAGGTCGCTATTTGACGATTCGTATTACTTACAATTTGTATGCTTGGCAGTTGTGTTTTGGATGTGATCGGTTCTTAATCGTGTTGCCTGCTTACACAACTGGCCGGCCGCGTGCATATTCGATAATCGATAAACGTGTTGGATTACACTCTAGGGTGCAGAACTGTAGTGATACATTGCGAATTGGACATTTACAGGACGTGACGTCGAGCAAAACTGGTGCAAATAATTTAAGCGTTGTGTGGAGAAATTAAATTATATTAAAATTACATGACAAATACAGATAATTTTAAGTAGTACTTGCTGGGGCTTTTATTTTAATGTATTTACATATATACCCATTATACCATCCCTGAATATTAAATAGCGGTGAAAATGCATGATAAATAATGGAAGTTATTATTCTTTTGAAAACATTCAGTTTCTGGGACGATGCTCAGCAGAAACAGTAAACTCATACAAAATTGTAAAATCCATAAAATCTGCATGTCACCCTTAATAAATACATCTTATAAATATGGACTATGTATTCCAAATTAGAAAATAATAAAATTGTCATTTAATAACTGCAAACAAAGATTACCTTCAAAAATGCTCCCCACCAAACTCAGATGCCCCACACCTCATTTTCAGAATGTTTGTTTTCCTCAACTATTCGTAAATTCACATGTTTTACGTCAAACGAAAAAATGTAAAATTAAATTTGAATCAACAAAGAGGCAGCCATCTTGTCAGACCTGCGCTGATTGGTTATATTGTCTGCGACCGCGCAGCGTGCCACCACCGACGCGTTTTTCAAAAAATCCAATCGGTCCGCAGGTGACCGCTGGCGCAACAAAAACCAGATAAACCAGCAGAACCAGCTCCTGTTAGGGCAGGATCTGAAATAAAAGTACTAAGTAATATTACTGTGAAGAAACCAGATCAAAACAAACGTAAAAAGTCGTTAAAATCTTCAAAAACATCAAAAAAACCAGAAAAACAAAGTGCAAAGCATGCTAATACTCCAGAAGTTATTAATAATCCTTCAATTGTGCCTCAATCTAATATAAACACATATAATAATAATAAATCAAGACATAGAAGAATATTGAGTTCAACTAGTGCAAAATCTGAAAAAATTACTGCAAAAATTCCGAAGAAAACACCTATAGTTGATGCTGATATCCATGAAAGACTAAAACGTCTCGAAAAGAAGTTGAGTAGAATAGAGAGACAGCCACGTCGCAAATCAAAGGCATCAAGAGCACCAATCGATGATTTTGATGTGTATGATTACCAACCACCTGCGACAGTAGAAATATCAAATACACCACAAGTTATTAATAATAATCATAAACCTTTAGACACATCTTGGAATAGAAAAGTGCAATCACTGCTTGGAGACATGGAAGTAGAGGAGGTTGTTACCAATTCAGTGAAACACAAAATGCCTGTATTAAGTTTGTCTGAAAACAAAATGGACGTTGATGTAAAGAATAAATCTCATTTGAAATTTTTACACAAAAAATCTCCGAAAAATACAGATGCGTATATTATTTCCGGTGAAATATATGCCCAGGAAAAGCGAACCGTGATATTTTTGCAAGATATTCTCCAATCAATGATACGAAGTAATACATCTACGCAAGCTTTTATACAAAAAGAGCAATAATACTCCTCAGGTTGAAGATAAGGTTGTTCCGGTGGAAATTGAAGAGAATAGGCAACCAGATATACATGTGCAGGAAAAACCTGAGGAGATTATTAATAATGAGCTTCCTGCATCGCCACGGATACAAGAAGAATCCATACCTAAAGTTTCTACTAGAAGAACAAGGAGTACTCGATTATCTAGTGCAAAATCTACAACTGCAAAAGTTAAAACAAGAAATTCTGTTAATAAATCTAAAACGACAGAAAATTTTGATGTAGTACAAGCGGAGGTGGAAACAATTCCTCAAGTTGATGTCAAATTACAGGATAAAGTTGAAGTTGTTGAAGAACCAGTTGAAATTTTACATCCAGAATTGGATAATGATAATATTGAGACAATTCCCGAGGTTGAAGCAGTTATTCCACCGAGCAAACAGAGAAAAAAGCCAAAAGTTGCAAAACAAAATAAAGAAACGAAAAAAGCTGTCAAAAGAAAGTCACCTGATGCATCACAATCCGAATCTTCTAAAAAGAAAGCCGAATCAACTAGAAATTCATTTCATATAAATTCATTCGAAATGACTAAACTTTTCTTAGAATTCAGTGATTACGTTGAAGTTGAAAAGAATAACGATTTTTCCCAGTCAATCGGAGAACATTTCAACCACGTACACAGTAGCATCCTTCGAATATATCCTGGTGGGACTTTCATAGAAACAAATTATTATGTTACTCGAGTAAGTACTAATAATAAATAAATAAATAAATAAAGTTGAAATTATGACAGTTTAAGCAATAACTTCGTCTTGAATGCTTATAGATGGCGCTGGTGGCCCCGGCCGTCCAGGTGCCTACGCCGGCCCCTACCACCCAGACCGCCACCCCCGACGACGAGGGCGAGTTTGTGCTGCCAGCACACGCGGTCAAGCGCGACCGCAAAAAGGCGGAAAGGGCCGAAAAAGCCGCCGCCACTGCTGCTGCCGCCTCCGCCACCGACGACCTGCCCGAGCTGGACGATTCCGCTCTGCGCGCCCGCCCGCCACGTGTCAGCCGTGACACCGACGTCCCGCCGGCATTCCTGCTGCGGGACAAGAGCAAGTACCTCCAGGTACTTACGTATCTGGAGAAAAACAAGATCCGGTTCAGCACCGCCCGCTCCGGCCGGGCAGGTATATGGTTCAACCTGAAGACCATTAAAGACTTCAGGGGGGTCACGAAGCAGCTCGCTGAGCAAGGCTTCGATATTGTCACCACCATGTTGGAGCATGAACGGCCCATCCGGACCGTTCTCCTCGGCATCGGCCCCGAACTGCCGGAGAACGTCATTAAAGCAGAGCTCGCAGCAATGGGGTACGAGGTGGTGTACTTCCGCCGCCTGCGTTCCAGCGACGGCAACGATCGCAGCGAGACGAACATCTCCATCGCGCGATCAGCCAACAGCGAGAGTATCTTCACGGTGGAGAGAATCCGCGGGCTCAGGTGCAAATTCGAGCACAAACGCCCCGATCCCCACGGCTCGCTTTGCGGGCGATGCCAGAAGCCTGGACACTCGGCCCGCTTCTGTGCTCGCCCGTTCGTCTGCGGTTTTTGCGCTGGTGCGCATCACACCGACGACTGCGCGCACAAAGAGGACCGCGCACACCGCAGATGCGCAAATTGTGGCGGAGCGCACCCGGCGTTCGTCCACAACTGCCCGGCTCGTGCCCAGCACGCAGCCGCCTCCGCCACCAACGGCACATCCCAGGCTGCATTCCAGCACAACGCCAGCCGTTTCCCGGGTCTCCGGCCCGCTGTTCGCACAGCGGCGTCGGCGCTGCCGCCACCTGCACCAGCATCGCTGACCACCCCGCTTGCCCAGGCCCACAGCGTTCCCACGCTATCCTATGGTGCAGCGACAGCGCGCCCGCCGCCTCCGATTGCAGCCAGCATCCAGGACTCGCTGCTCCAAGCGATGCAGGGGATGATGCCCGTATTTGCGAATATGCTGCTGCAAGCAGCCGCCTCTATCAATGCCGGCCTTCCGCGCCAGGCAAACCTCAACCCTGCGCCGCCAGCTCCAACACAGTAAGGCGCCCATTCTTCGGCTTCGGCCACTACTCCACTCGGTTCGTCTCTTCGCCCGATAACCATGGCTAGGGATCTACGCATCGTCACATGGAATGCGAATGGCGTCCGTCTGCACATCCCAGAACTAGAAGTATTCCTAGAGAGCCACAACATTGACGTTGCGTGCATCACCGAGACACATTTATCGGCTTATCATTCGTTCCACCTGCAAAACTACGTTGTAGTCCGTCGCGACAGACCCAGTGCACGCTGTGCCGGCGGGGTAGCTGTGTGCATCCGTAGAAGCATAAACTTCCTTCAAGTTGGGCCCGACACCGGCAACGTCGAGTCCATTGGCATCAGGCTCACCGACACCCCGCTCCAGGTTTTTGCGGCGTATTGCCCGCCAAGGCAAAGCCTAGGCCACAAGATTTGGGAAGTCTTCAACCAGCCAAATCGCGTCCCCGTCATCGTCGCCGGCGATTTCAATGCCAAAGACGGGGCGTGGAACTGCGTCGGGAGTAACAAGAACGGTCGCCGTCTTCGCAGAGCGACCGTCCAACACAACATCGCGGTTTATGCTCCGGACATTCCTACGCACTACCCCGTCAACCCTCGGTACCGGCCCGACATACTCGACATCTTCATCACCGCCAGAGTCAATGTACACTCCGTCACCGTACTGTCCGACCTTGGGTCCGACCACCTGCCAGTTGTTATGGAGATCCAGCACGGGGCCAGGCACTTCCGGCGCGAAGTGTCGACCGTAGACTGGACGCTGGCCCAGTATCTAATGGGGAAATCCTCCCCTGTGTGCCCCATCATCACCACCAAGGTCGACATCGATTCCGCAATTGCCAGTCTCACCACCGAGCTCAACGAAATCGTCACCAGGGCAACCAAGATCCGAACAATCCGGCCCGGCCATATCAGTCTTCCTGACGACGTAGTAGACCTTATACGTCGCCGAAATCGGCTCAGGAAGCGATGGCATCGCACGCGGCATCGCGGACTGCGCTACCCGCTCAACACCCTCTGCAAAGCCATCAAGAGCCGGATTGTTGAACTGCTGAGCGAACGTAAAGAGGCGTTCTGTGCCGAGGCGGAAGAAAATCCCAGAGCAGCGTTCCGAATAGCCCGGAAATTCCGCCGGTGGGCCCCCCAACTGCCCCCGCTACGCGTCGGTGACCGAAGGTTCCACACGGACGCGGAAAAGGCCGAAGTTTTTGCGGAATCGCTGCACTCTCAGTGCCAGCCCAACGAGAGCACTGCAAAGCACAGAGAATTTCACCGCATAGTGAAACAATCTGTGCAGAACTTCCGCTTCCCTCGGCTCGCCCCGCAGTTCACCTCGCCCGACGAGATTTTGAGCCTCATCCGGGCACTGAAGATCCGAAAAGCGCCCGGCATGGACGGTGTCAGCAACAAGTTGCTGAAACTTTTGCCAACGAGACACCGGGTTTACATCTGCAACATCGTCAACGGAATGCTGCGACTCGGCTACTTCCCCGACGCGTGGAAAGAGGCCGTAGTCATCTGCATCCCGAAACATGGTAAACCGCCCACACAGCCGGACAGCTTTCGCCCGATCAGCCTGCTGTCGGCAATTTCCAAACTGGCGGAGGGTGTCATCCTCAGAAGACTCCAAGACCACATCGATGCGCACAACATCATCCAGCACGACCAGTGTGGCTTCAGAAAGGAGCACGGTACCCTTCACCAGCTGCTCCGAGTCACCGAGTATGTCGCCGAAAAAATCAACCGCCGCCATCACACTGCCATGCTACTGCTCGACGTCCGGCAGGCGTTCGACCGAGTATGGCACGAGGGTCTCGTCTACATGCTTCATCAACTGAATTTTCCGAATTATTTAATTGCCTGTGTTCAATCTTTTCTCAGCAACCGTCGCCTGCGCGTACGCGTTGGGAAGGAACTCTCTACTTCAAAGCTTTCCATTCGCTCGGTGTCCCTCAGGCCTCGAAACTTGCCCGCCGTGTCCCTTCAAACGCACTGCGCGGACATTTCCGACCAGAGCCAAAAGTCCAGACCGCACCCCGCTTTTCGATTTCCATTACCGCTCTACTTCTGTGTAGCCCACGTGCCGGGAAACCCGTGCGCAGCCAATCCAGAGGCATCTTCCAAGCCTGCTGGCACCTCGGTATCACAGTGGGCCTTCCGCATCAACGAGAGCAAGTCCGCCACCTTTCTTCCTGCGCCCCAGCTACCGCACGCCGCGCTTAATCGTCAAACTGCGCCGGTTCCATGGAGCCCATGCGTCAAATACCGCATCCCTGGACCGGGACGGTCGTCCTGGTTCCACATCAAGTACGCCAGCAGAAAGCCCGTGTTGTCTTCGCGCAGTTATTCCGGGATGTTCAACTGTTCCCAGCTGAGCAGCGTTACCGTTGCGGATTTTCACTGCTTTTGTTCGCAGGTGTACGACTCACGGCATTCCATCTGGGCTCAGCTGAACTTTCACACCGTACGGCCAGCCCGCAGGGTAACCTCTTCATGCGCCTGCGTTCGACGCAGCCTGGCTTTCATTGGTGCATTTCCGTAAACACGGTAGTTCTCTACGAGACCGGCTGCCCGGATCTTTCAGATTCGCGGGCTCTTGGCTGAGAATCTGCACAACACCCCGCTGCATCACCCGAACCCCACCATCGCACAACTAGCCGAGCAGCGGCTCAAATCATACGAAATCTGTCGCCGTCCGTGCTGTTTAATTTTTCCAAATTAAGCAGCACTGCAACATGTAAGTCACCAATGCATTCGTATTTCTGTACTTACCCCCACTGTGTGTGCCCCTTGCGCACAGCACCCGTCACTCCATATTACCGTCTGGAGAACGTTTTAAGACGCTCCCCCTGGGTAGCAATACCTTAGGAGCATTTCGTTTCTGGTTTTTGTCTCGCTTCTCCATCGGGGCAAACTCTCCGAGGTGTGTTTTTTTAGTGGGTCGGGTACGTCGCCTTCTGCGAGGCCTAAACCCCACACGCTGGTCACTCGATCCGGCCAGCCGTCTGTTAAGCAGATTTTACACACCTCTAATAAAAAAAAAAAAAAATGCTGTTTTGCTAAAATAAGCATTTTCAAGCATTTTAGATCGTTGAAATCGTTCAAATAGAAGCAATATTAATAAAAAACGAATAATAAAAAATTCGTCGTTTTTATGCTGTTTTACGCGTTAAAACGCAGATTAAAGCTCCAAACGTGCTGTTTTGCTAAAATAAGCATTTTCAAGCATTTTAGATCGTTGAAATCGTTCAAATAGACGCAATAAAAATATAAAACGAATAATAAAATTTCGTCGTTTTTATGCTGTTTTACGCGTTAAAACGCAGATTAAAGCTCAAAACGTGCTGTTTTGCTAAAATAAGCATTTTCAAGCATTTTAGATCGTTGGAATCGTTCAATAAATGATAGTTTTTATCTGTATTTAAAGATAATAATATTATCTTATAATACTTGTAAAAATTTTATTATTCTTTGTTGGGATTAAAATACACGTGATGATGGGGGTGGGGGGTGGGGATAATCTTAAACCTCACGACGTATCACCAAGGGGGAGGGGGGGGTCCAAAAAATGGAAAAAAAAGATCACGTGATTAATGGACAGCCCCATAGATACCCTACGGTTGTTCATTTAGCTGTGCACAGAAATGGGCAAAGAGTGTATTTTACAGCACAAAACGTAGTACAAAGAGCTGCTCAGCCACCATCTACTACATTAACCAGTTTTTTTGAGACATGCCAAAACGATAATTTTGCACAAACATTGCTATATTCTGAAATGCCAAAACATTATACTTGGAATCAATTCTCAAAGAAATGTATACGTCGGAAACAAGGAAAACCAGTTCCAGGGTACCCAGATTAGATGTATAATCTACCGATGCGATCGGTCGAATTTATTCAGTACATCCAAATCAACGTTTGCCATTGCTAGAAAATAATGCTGATTGGGACCAAACTCTCTATGATGCGGTAATATCATTACAAGCTCATCAAATACGAACATTGTTTTCAATAATCATACCTACTTGCTTCCCATCAAACCCAATTGATTTGTGGACTAAGTACAAAGATAAAATGTGTGATGATATTTTACATCAAATACGGAATAGAACTGGAAATTTAAATATACAAATCAGCCAAGAAATTTACAATGAAGCATTGATTTTAATTGCGGACATGTGCTTGATGATGTCAAACAAACTATTATTACAATTAGGCCTGACCCCACCCAATCGTCCTATGCATGATGCTTTTAACCAAGAGTTGCACCAAGAAAAACTGTATGATCTCGACACTACAAGGAATTAATTCAAACAAATCTTCCACTACTGAATGAACAACATGAGTATGTACTTGATAGGTACTGTTATAAAAGTATCAAATGATGAAACAGGAAGGAATCTTCTTATTAAATGCACCGGGTGGTACAGGAAAAACTTTTTTGATTTCATTAATATTAGCCACAATTCGTATACAAAATAAAATTGAACTTGCACTCGCTTCATCGGGAATCGCAGCAACTTTGCTTGAAGGTGGTCGAACGGCCCATTCAGCACTAAAATGCCATTAAATATGCAAATCAATGAAACTCCAACCTGCAACATTTCGAGGAACTCTACAATGGCAAAGGTTTTGCAGCAATGTAAATTGATTGTTTGGGATGAATGTACGATGGCACATAAAAAATCTTTGGAGGCTTTAGATAGAACCTTAAAAGATCTACGGAGCAATCATAACCGATTTGGTGGTGCAATGATTTTATTAGCAGGAGAGTTTCGTCAAACATTGCCAATGATTCCACGATCTACGCCAGCTGATGAACTTAATGCATGTTTAAAGTCCTCCAATTTGTTGAAACATGTCAAGGTATTACATTCAAGCCAGAATATGCGTGTTGCGTTAACTTATTGACATTGGCAATGGCGAATTTCCTATAGGCAAGTTGACTGGCTGCATTAACTTTTCTCATAGTTTTTGTCTGTTAACGCGATTAAAAGAAAGTAATTCAAAAGGTGTTTCCAGATGTTGCTCAAAATTACAGAAACCATGATTGGTTGAGCGAAGTAGCTATATTAACTGCCAAAAACATAGATGCAAATGAATTAAATTTAAAAATTCAAAAACAAATTCCAGGCGAGTTGAGTCAACTATCCACCGGAACTTTTAAACTAGCTGGATTTGCCAGGATTGCCACCACACAATCTTCAGTTAAAGGTTGGAGCGGTAGTTATAATGTTGCGAAATATCAACCAACCGCGACTTTGCAACGGCACACGGTTAGCAATAAAATAATTACTGAACAACAGTGGCGGATTACGGCCTAGGCGCACTAGGCGCGCGCCTAGGGCCCCGGCTGCCTGGGGGGCCCCGGCTGCCTGAGGGGCCCCTGGCACTTATATGTCCCATATAGACATAGTAATTCCACAAATACTTCATCAGTTGGTTTTGACCTCAGCCTTTATGAATAGCGTATTGGTTTTCACTTGGCGTCCAAAACGGCATTTCACACGTGTCCGCAAAGCAACCGTCACGGATATATAGCTAACTTAAAACTTTTTATCTCCGATTTTATTTCTTTATGGCAAACTGTTTAAAATAAAATTTGATGTTTTCTGCCACAATTTTGTGACCTTTCTGAATATTGCGTTAGAAAGTTGTAGCTATATAATGCGAGTAGTATATTGCCAATTTTAAATTTCGAACATCTGTGGAGGAGATGAGTTGAGAACATTCCATTGAGGTTGTAAAATAGCGGGTAAAATCTCTTTTGGAATATTAATTATTTCGTCTTTCTATCATTTT
>NW_027045492.1:0-132584 GCF_025399875.1 Dalotia coriaria
ATTTATGGCTGATGATGATTTTAGTTTTTCTAAAGTTTCTGCCTCTATGGACAATAGTGAGATGTCTGACAGCCGTTCTTGTCCCATCGAAGTTTTTAAGTAATTTTTGATTAGTTTTAATTTTGAAAAACTTCTTTCTGCCGTTGCGGTTGTAACTGGAAGGGTCAAGAATAAAAAGCATGCTTACCTCGGGAAAACTGGATGTAAGACTATTGAATTTTACCAGCAATAATTCAATGAGTTCTTTAATGGAATAAATTTTTTAATTTCAGAATTTAAGCATGTTTTTAGAGCCTTTAATTGGTCACAAAGATTACGTGAGATGTCGTTACTGTATTTAGCAGACAGTTTTCCAGAAGCGTTTAATATCTCTTCGCTTGAAGAAGATAGGAGTTTTTCCGGTTGTAATATTTCGAATATACTACTCAGGTTTCAAAGGCTCTGAAATCTTTCTTTAGTTTGAGAAATTAATATATCTAAACAGCAATAGTATACATTGACTTTGAAATAGGATTGATAACTAATCAAAAAAACGCTTCGTTATCTTTCGCCTACTGTTTTTAAAAACAGTTGTTACCCCCCACTCTTTTGCTAAAACTTTTGAACGCACGCTTAAGGCGGGAAAAAAAGGAATTGCTTTATAGAATTTTGTCATTTGTAAAATAAAATAAATTAGAAAGTTTTTATTCTTTTTCCTTACACACTTTGGGGGCCCCCGGGGCCCCGTATAATTGATACGGCAAATACGGCGGTAGCTACGCCCCTGTAACTACCGCTCCAACCTTTAACTGCGAGCGAGTTTAAAAATTCCGGTGGATAGTTGACAACATCTTGGTTAGTAGCCGAATCAACTGATTTATATATCCTCAATTCGCCTGGAATTTGTTTTTGAATTTTTAAATTTAATTCATATTACATTCATGTTTTTGGCAGCTAATAAAGCTCGTTCGCTCAACCAATCGTGGTTTCTGTAATTTTGAGCAACATCTGGAAACACCTTTTGAATAACTTCATCTTTTGATCGAGTTAACTGACAAAAACTTTGAGGATACTTAATGCAGCCAGTCAACATGTCTATAGGAAATTTGCCATTACCAATGTCAATGAGTTGTTTAGAGAAAATATCTCCAGATGGGTCGTTTTGCAACTCAACACGCATATTCTTGCTAAAATGTAATACCTTGACATGCTTCCACAAATTGGAGGACTTTAAAGATGTTTCATTGATTTGCATATTTAATGGCAATTTTAGTGCTGAATGGACTGTTCGACCACCTTCAAGTAAAGTTGCTGCAATTCCCGATAAAGCGAGTGCAAGTGCAATTTTATTTTGTATACGAATTGTGGCTAATATTAATGGAATCAAAAAAGTTTTTCCTGTACCACCAGCTGCATCTAAGAAGTAAATCCCTCATGTTTCATCATTTGATACTTTTATAACAGTATCAAATACATACTTTTGAAGTTCATTCAGTAGTGGAAGATTTGTTTGAATTAATACCTTCATAGTGTTGAGGTCATACAGTTTTTCTCGGTGCAACTCATGGTTAAAATCATCATGCATTGGACGATTGGGTGGGGTCAGGCCTAATTGTAATAAAAGTTTGTTTGACATCATCAAGCACATGTCCTCAATTAAAATCAATACTTCATTGTAAATTTCTTCGTTGAATTGTATATTTAAATTTCCTGTTCTATTCCGTATTTGATGCAAAATATCATTACACATTTTATATTTGTACTTAATCCACAAATCAATTTGGTTTGATGGGAAGCAAGTAGATATGATTATAGAAAATAATGTTCGTATTAATTTGATGAGCTTGTGATGATGTTACAGCGTCATGGAAAGTTTGATCCCAATGAACATCCTTTTCTAGCAATTGCAAACGTTGACAGGCTTCTATGTAGGATCCACAGAATTCACCATCAACAGTTCGTAAATGGAATTGAAATGATGTTGGGCCACGTAAATTAACCAATAGCAGTCGTAAATAAAAACATTCATCATTGCTTGGATATACTGAATAAATTCGACCAATCGCATCGGCAGAACATCCACCTGGGTACCCTGGAACTGGTTTTCCTTGTTTTCGTCGTATACATTTCTTTGAGGATTGATTCCAAGTAGGGTACGATTTGTTAATTTACCAGTTAGATCGTAGAAAAGTAACTTTTATCGTAATTTGTACATTTGTCTATACAAGAATACTAAAATGTTGGCCCTAAATACGACGTGTAACTAATAAGATACATTTAAAAAATAAAGTCAAATTGTCACAACCGGCCACACACCAATGACGGATGTGACAGTGGTTGGGTTCGGTAGTGACATGCAAAAACATACACCAAAATGGCCTATAATTATTTTTATTGCTAGAAATATTTGACATATGCAACATAATATTCTTCTAAGTTAACCTTCATATAGGACATGAACCAAAATCTGAGATCATTTGTATTCTTAAGATTAATAAGGCACTGTAACATCTAAAGTTATTATAACAGCCTTCTCAAATTCTGTCAAAATGTTAACTAATATTGACATAACTGAGACAAACATAACTTAACAAATACTCTGTAATTAATCTAAATCGTAACTATGAAATAAGCTTAACAAATATTAATAAAAATTAAATAAAAGTAAAGAAACAATAAACTTTTATGAATATATGACGACCACAATGTCTAGTCAGAGTCCTCATCATAGTTGTGACAAATGTAATGGTGACTATCACCAGCGCACTCTACGTGGCACTTGATCCATTTTTCGCCAGCCCTACTTTCAGAATATGAGCTCACACAAACCAGACAGAAATACTCTTCGGTTGAGTCGTCTTTCTTTTCTTTGCTTTACTTTTTCATTTTCTATTTTCATTTACCTTACTAAGAGTTTTCTTTACCAGTTTAATCTTCAACCGTTTTTCTTTTTCTTCGTGTTCTTTCCTAACTGCCTCCTTCTCGGGTGTGTCAGTGTAAATGGTTGACTTTTTGGTTCTTCTTGGAGAAGCTTTCGGAAATGGTCGAACAATTTCTGGTGAAAAAACAGGTGGCGTGGCCGAGGTTGATGCCATTGGCTGAAGCTGGACAATTTTGGGCGAGGCTGATGATGCAATCGAATGGATTCGGCAACTTTTAGGCGACAAAACAGGCGGCGTAGCTGAGGTTGATGCAATTGGCTGAATTTAGTTTGTAATTGGAATCGAAGAATCTAAAGGTGGCAACATCTGATTGTTGAGTTCCGGATTGTTCTCTACAGAATCAAGATTTTGTACGTCGGTTTCAGTAGATGGTGTTGATGGAATGTTATTTTCAATGTGAGGGTTTGATCTATCCGATTTCTTGGAATAGATTTCGATTAAATGGATAAATACCAGTTTTGCTGAAACCTGCCTGAATGTTCGCTTGTGTGAAAGTCTGCGGCATAGCAGTCTTGATATTACCTGGAATGTCGTAAGTAGGCATTGTTTTTGCCAGGGTGACTCCTCATCCATCCGTCACAAGCAGTATTTATAGCCTTTTTAAGTGGTCCAAAGACAGATCGGTCTAATGGCTGCAGCTTATGCGAGCAGCGCGAAAGAAATGATAGAAGAGTAATGCCATTCTCTTTGCAAAAATCTAGTGCATTAATATGAATGTGAGAGGAATGATTATCCAGCAATAGAAAAACTTTATGTGTTAGAGAAGCATTTGAGAAGTTCTTAAAATGTTTGAGAAATGTTAAGGATGAGGCATCCTGTATCCAACCTGAAGGATTTGCAGTTCCAATTGATCCCGCCAGACCATCTCAAACAAAATGATCATGATAACGTACTCTCGGGAATACAAAAAAAGGGAGGAACTGCGTTACCTAAGGCATTGACTGCAAAAGCAACAGTAACTAACGTGCCACGTTCAGCTGAAGTGACAGCTCCTACTTGCCTTATGCCCCGTCTTGCCACGACCTTATCAGGTCTTTGCACGGTAGTGACACCTGTCTCATCAACGTTATATATATTTTGTGGCTCGTATAGGTGTCTATCCAAAACCGTTTGCTTCCACATTTGTTTTATTAAAACTGGTTGCTCTCGAAAGGCTTGCAGCCTGAGCTACACGTACAGATAGTGAAGGGTTTCTGTTCATGAATGAACGGAACCATTCCTCACCAGCGATCTTATTTTCAACCCAAGTAGTTGGTCGCTTTAGGTTGTATTTTGTTGACAATTCAAATGCCAGCTGCCGCACTTCTTTTGTGGAAAGGCCAAAATATATATCCGCGCAACGTGTGATACATTTTGTCAGCTGCTGTTCTTGCTTGTTTGAGAATACTTTATTATGAGCAATATATCCCACGCGCTTCATCGCGTTTCCGAATGTATCGCAGCAACGTCATGCGATTAACTTCATGTATTTCCGCAGCTCTTCGTAAAGAAGTTCCGCGTTTCACTTCTTCATAAGCATATTCATAATTACTGATGTCACATCGCGCTCTTTCAGTCTTTCGCAAGCGCTTTCTGGGCATCTAGAAGCAAAAAAAAAAACAATTATGGTAATGTCACAACCGTACCCGAACCTCTCTTTCGAAAGCAAATATTCGCCATGACTTTGTCAAATAATCTACGTAAAAAGCAAATGCTTATAAAGAACTACCAATGTTCAATTTAAAACAAAAAAATGAGGTAATGAGGTAATCAAACAACGATAATCATTAAGAGAAATCGTACAAAACTACAAAATCATCGTTTTGGCATGTCTCAAAAAAAACTGGTTAATGTAGTAGGACGGTGGCTGAGCAGCTCTTTGTACTACGTTTTGTGCAGTAAAATACACTCTTTTCCCATTTGCTAAGTGCACAGCTAAATGAACAACCGTAGGATATCTCTCATGAATAGAAAAAGAAAATATTCGCCAAACTGCTTCATGACTACTAAAATAACGGCCCATTAGGTAATGGGTAACTTCATCATTGGAATTCTCTGCACCAATCCCAATCACAACCATATCACTCCCTTTGGTTACATATTTGCAAATGTATTTAATAGATTTTACTGAATGGCAAGATTCAACGTTGATGTGCGCTTTGAAGGTCTTTGATAGAATAGGTGAGTATGGAACTATCCAACGATTATCTACTTCAATATCTTGTTGATTTAATTTGACAATTGTTGATCTTCCATTGTCTGCTGTCGATCGGCGACGATACAGTGGATACCCGTCATTACCAGTAATTGTTTCCGATATTAATGTCCGTGGATATCGCTTTAAACATTTACCATCCACCATACACAGTGAATTTGGATTAAGAGTTACACAGGGACCATATATCATGTTTTTGGTAACTATATCATGCAATTCCGGATCTACTTGAATATTAGGGATTTCAGCTGATATCACTGCATCAACTTCATTTGGCCTTATTTCTCCACCAACCAAATCAGAATGTGTGTTTGTGGCAATCCTTATTTCTGCCACTCCACAGAATACATCCAGCAGCGTGACTCACCAAAAAACATTATGTTTTACAATGAAAACCATTAAAAATTTTAATTTTTGCCTAAAGACTCTGGCTGTAATATCTTGACGATCAATGGGTGATTGCCCAGGGAATAACTCTTGCTGGATTTCTGTCCAGCGGGGATTGCATGTGAATGTGATGAACAAATCAGCTGTATCATAATGACGAACATACGACATGGGCTTTTGAGCATATTCATGCATATGTCGATGGTTTCCGGTGTATGTTGCGGGAAGAATAGTCATCCGGCCAACATTCTGGGCATTTCCATCAGTATTAATCGCATCTCGAAGGTGAATATACTCTTCAGATCGGAGTTTGCTCTAATTCAAGCTCTCCGTTCTCTCCGTTTTAATTTTTACATACATGTCAACAACATATTTGTGATATAATCGCCGACATTTCAATATGTGATTTTCTTCATTTTCGCGAATCATTAGGCGGTACTTCATTGAACTAACTTTTTTGTTGGTTTCCAAACCTGTAAATAGATTTTTGTTTTAAGAACATGAAAATATAAAATTAAAATTTATAATATAGTGACTGAGATATTATCTCCACAGCTAACTAAACTAATATTTCAATTACCTGTATTGGGATCTATCATCTTGATTGAGAAATCATAGCCACCTTCACCTTGCCAAAATATAATAGGATATTGCAGTGCATCATGAGTGGTGTTTCCTTTATACGTCGTAATTAATCATTCCGACGATGTAAAACAATATCACAGGATTCCAAGTTTTCTCCAACTACAACGAAGGCAACTTCATCAATAGTTGGTGCATTGAAACGTCATGCATGTTGACCCGCAAGTGTTTTGTCAACTCTGATTACAATTCTGTGATTATCAGATGGCATCAGATCCAGTGCAGTTTTAAACAAAATAATCAATTGATTGCGTTCATGAAATAAAGTTTGTAATTGTTCTACAATAGACCTCTTTACTGAATTGTTATGTGAGCAACACAGATCAATTTCTTCTGATGAATTGCCAATGAAATAAATTTGCAGGAATTTATAGTTGCTATCTGATTCTGATACTGGTAACAGTGAACCTGTTCTATGATATATTTGGCCTTGTATCTGAAAATTTAAAAAAGTATTATGTTTCTACCAAACACTATAAAAGAAATTAATGCTATAATATGTACCTTGGAAGTTGACATAAAATTTTCCCGAATTACATTTGTTGCCCCAAATGAAGTCATTTGAAAGCAATTGTTATACTGCTGGATATTTTTCATAAAGTGGATGGAATCTGTTCCTATTCCCGAAACCAATGAGTACAATGGCTCTGATGATGGATCCAATGGCTTCATTTTTGTATTTCAATGCCTTACAATGTGGGCAAACTAAGTTCATAGATCCAATAGCAACACATTAGTCACTGTAGTCAATTGACACATCGTAACTGAAAGCAGCTCCATTCAAATTTGCGCGATTATTAGTTGAATCTCGCGTTCGCGCTTCACGCGTTTGTGATATCCGAAATCTTACACGTTCATTTGCTCGTCACGTTGTTGTGCTGTGTAATTAGAGCTGTAATTAGTTTGTTTTGCAGCATTTCGGGTTCTTCTAACAAACTTACCTCTTTTTATAGGAGGCATATCGTATATAAATTGTACCACATGCAATAATTATTGATAATACGTTTTTAAATACTTTTCACAAAACGAAATGAAACAATCAAACAAAAATGAACCGAAGAAAGCTATGGAATTTGTTTTGTTTGTCAGTTGACAAAAGAAAACTCGTGTTGGGGCGATACCTGCGTAGCTTGTCCTCATGGTTCTGAAGACGGTTGCCCGATTTTTGTTTGCAATGCTCAAGCGACTCTGTACGCTCCAAGGCAAAATAGTAATGTGGTGGATGAGGTATGCAGTGAACAAAACTCTTGCTGGTTTTACGATTTATTTGCCGTGTAACTTGCACAAAAGCTCAAGAGCGAATGAATTACAAAGCTGAAGCAAATGAAGGTCTTGGGGATATTCCTGCTAACGTTGCAAGAATGATGCAGCTGCAGTCTGGAGTGAACAAAGAACAAAGCATATAATTGTTTGCCAAATGTATATGATAACACTTCGACGTGGTATCGATACGTTTGTCGGCTTTGGCCCGAACAACTCGGTAGAAAAGGCAATTTGTTTCTGTTGAAAAAAGAAATCTTGCCTTTTCCCCATTTTCCCGGCAATTATTCAAAATGTTCTCGCCGTTAAAACCACTCTTTGACTTTAACGAACATTTAAAAAAGGAATTGGCCAAATTGATCAAGGCGTTGCTGAGAAAAGCGGTTACCAACACTTTTTGCGATTAATTTTTATAGTATAGAAGATATATACATTGTAGGTGTGAATTGCTGTTACAATTCTATATTTTTTTTATCTAAACCAACAATTGATTTTTTGATTTTGGGGACATTTGAGTTTATCAATATTGGTCAATGAAATTGATTATCCTGTTATTATAATGAGTAACTAATTTGAGTCTATTTGCATGTATAGCTAAGGGATTATGGGGGAATTGCGAACGCTGAAAGGAAATAACGCTCAACATTCGTACTATCAGTAATAATTAATCAGCCTGACTTTTGTTGCGTGCTGCCAAGCGGGATGATGTTGCTGGACCTTTGGAGATCACCACTTGGTTGCACGGCAATAATTTGTTTTTATTATAACTCAATTTAGGATGATATTTATCAATTACTAGCTGACCCGGCAAACTTTGTTCCTCCTCGCTATGAGTCATACTAACACGGCGCTTTTCACGTGCAATTTTTGTTCTTCTCCAGTCCTTTCATTTCGCTCTTTATTACGCGAACTTCATTAGCTCTATACCATATTTCCACTTAACGACTTTGTACGATATTTCCTATAATTTTTTTTAATATGAGTATTATAAAATTTATAGTAAGTAAACACACATACTGTATCAATAACGGTATCAAACTCAGCAGTATTTCGCCTATGTAGTTTTATATGTTTCTACATTTTGAAACGCTATTTTATTAATAACGGTTAATGTAAGGTTTCTAACCCGGAACATTTTTTAAGTGTGCACAATTAAAGTTTTGTTCTAACTTTGAATTTGGATTGCAGTTTTCCTTTAAAATGTAACGTTTCACCACTTACGTCTATGCTTAGGGGACATTTACGAATCGCACGTCTATGTAATATACCTAGAGGGGACGCTACGAATCACTTACGTCTATGCCTAAGGGGAAGCTACAGATTGCACAGAGGGGAGACGGAGATAAAAACATTATATTTATTATTCTCTTTTTTTTCCCGTAAGGCTACAAACCATATAAGCGAATATGATTGTTTCCTTTTACACACTGATTTGGGTTGCGGTTTCCTTTAAAAATGCCAACGTTTCACGCACGTCTATGCTTGGGGACGCTGAATTGCACGTCTATGCTTGGGAGAAGCTACTGGGTGCACGAAGAGGTGAGACGGAGATAAAAACATTATATTTGTGTGCTCTTTTTTCCCGTAGGCGGCTAAAACCATATAAGCGAAAAGATATGTTTGTTTTCCTTTTTAGTGTCGTTTAGGGTTCTCTAAAGGAGTTTTACTTCAGAAAGTATCCTAGTAACCTTCTCCAAACAAGAAACATCAACCGATAAACTTCAACTGCACATACACGTCTATACGTGTGACGGGGATAATAGAAACTTTTGTATTTACGATATCACAAATAATTAGCAATAGAAATTAAAAATTGCTATAATTTGAGATTTAAACTATCTATCTTTCAAGTTGGATCGAACTGCACATGGTGTGCAATTTTATTATAATCCGGTTAAGTGGTTTGAGGTCCATTGAAGACAAACGGTGGCTGACACGAGATTTATATATGAACTAGCTGACCCGGCAAACTTTGTTCCGCCTCGCTGCTCTTGTGATTGAAGCACGAGAGTCAGTCATACTAACACGGTGCTTTTCACGTGCAATTTTTTGTTCTTCTACAGTCCTTTCATTCGCAATCCTTCGAATCCTAGTTGCATTACGGTTTTGTCGGATAAGATTTGATCGTTTTGGTCGCTGCATGTTGAGTGGGGAAGGTACGCATCGCACAAAGAAGAGACGGAGAAAACTCGTTTAGTATCTTCCAAAGAAGTTTTCACCTCAAAAAGTATTAAAAAAGTATCCTACACTTACTAAGTCTCATTCAAACAAACACTTCAACCGGACAACTTCAACCAACACGTACAAACACACGCACGTCTATGTTTAGGGGGAAGTTACGAATCGCACAAAGAGGAGAGGGAGATAATAGAAAACATTAAATTTGTGTGCTCTTTTTCTCCCGTAGGCTAAACCATATAAGCGAATATGTTTGTTTCCTTTTAGTGTCGTTTAGTGTTCTCTAAAGGAGTTTTCACTTCAAAAAGTATCCTAGTAACCTTCTCCAAACAAAAACATTAACCGGTCAACTTCAACACACACGTACACACATACACACGTCTATGCTTAGGGGGGAAGCTACGGAGCATCGCACAAAGAGGAGACGGGGATAATAGAAAACTTTGTATTTGCGTTTTCTTATTCTCCCACAAGATAATCCATATATGCAAATATGTTTGTCTCTTTTTAGTGTCGTTTAGTGCCCTTTTAGAAAAGTTTTCATTTCAAAAAGTATCCTATTACCTTCTCCTGGCCCTAAGCTACCTCTCCACCAATTTTTAGCTAAATTGGATTAGCCGTTCTTCAGTTATAAAGGAGTTAACCAACACGACTTTCTTTTATATATATATAGATATATATATAGATATATATATATATATATAGAATATGTGTGTAGGGGTGGCGCGGTTGCCATGGAAAAACAAAAGAAACAAACAAACAATACAAAAGCAACGGATATCATGCCAGCGCCTACTATAGCATAAAACTTAGAAAATATCGAATTCAACTATTACTAAACATAACTTCAACACTTTCCCTTGTTTATCTTAGTTGAATTTACAAGTCCTATCTTCTCCAAAAGAATCTTCAGGGGTGTTCTCTGTAAAGGCTTGGTCATGATGTCCGCCAATTGATCTTCAGTGGAGATTTGTTAAACACCAAGTTTTCTTTCTGTCACTTTTTCTCTTATAAAAAAGTGTTTGATGGGAATGTGTTTGGTTCTGCGATGAAACTCCGGATTTTGTGCTAGTCTCACCGCTGCAGAGTTGTCAACTTGAATGATAGGAATATTCCAGAGTTTGACAATCCCTTGAAAAAGTCTGCTTCACCAAACTGCTTCTTTGGCTCCTTCGTTTGCCGCAATAATCTCTGCTTAGATGGTTGAGGTTGTCACAACTGCCTGTCGTTGACTCATCCAGGAAATTGCACCTCCTGCATACTTTACGAGAACTCCAGATGCGGAGCGCCCTGTCTTACAGCAACCGACCGCCAAAGTCTGCGTCACTGTAAACTTCTAAAATTCCAACTTCTTCATTTCTTCAATAGGTTATTCCAAAGTCTAGAGTATCTGCTATGTACCGAAAAATCCTCTTGGCTCATACAACATTCTCTTGAGTTGGATTTTCGAGTGTCCTCGAAATAAATCCTACACTGTGGGCCAAGGCTGGTTTTGTTTCAAGCATCAGGTACATCAGGGCTCCAACTGTCTGTCTATAGGGAAATTTGATTGACTCATCAACTTTCCCAGATGCTAAAGTCTCTGTCTCTTTGGACATAGGAGTTGGCACTGGTTTGCAATCTGAGAAATTGAATCTCTGTAAAATTTTCTTTGCATAAGACTTCTGGCTAATCTTAATGCACTTTTCTTCTTGGGCAATTTCTAGACCCAGGAAAAAATTAGCTCTTCTCGAAACAATCTTGAATTCCGACTTTAATTCTTTTATGAAGTTGTCCGAATCTTGCTGATCAGTCGTTGCTAGAAGACCATCATCAACATAGATCACAAGTAGAAGCTTCTTACAATTTCTTTCCCTAATATACCAACACGGATCAGCTTCACTGGCCTTGAATCCATGTTATTGAAGAAAAACTCCAAAACGCTTGTTCCAACATCTAGGTGCTTGCTTAAGTCCATATAAACTCTTTTTCAGTAAGCAAACCTTGTTGGTTCCATCCTCATATCCTTCTGGTTTCCTCATGTAGACTCTTTCATCAGGGTCTCCGTACAAGAAGGCTGTTGGTACGTCAAATTGGGTCAGACACATTTTCTCACTTGCAGCAATACTGAGAACCGAACGAATGGTTTCCAACTTTGCCACTGGACTAAAAGTCTCACTATAATCAATCCCGTAACGCTGATTGAATCCCTAGATTACAAGTCTTGCTTTGAACTTGTCAATGCTCCCATCTGGATGATTTTTCAGCGGAAGACCCACTTACATGGAATTGCCTTTGCACCTGGTGGAAGGTCTATCAAAATCCAGGTCTTATTTTCTTTTAAAGAAGCGATTTCACAATCCATGGCTCTCTCCCATTGAGCTGAGTTCTCACTCCTCAAGGCATCTTCAAAGGTCTCAGGATCTTCAGTCACTTGATTCACGAACTGATCTATTGTCATGGCGTTAGCATAAAAATGTTTGGGCTTCTTCAGAGTCGAACGATCTCTTAATATTCTCCTGTTATTGGTCTCGATCTTATCTTCAATGTCAACTGATGACTCATAATCCTTTTCTTCTTCTTCGATCACTTTCTCATCACTATCGTCATGTTTTTGATCTCACCTTGACTTTCATACTTGATGTCTCTCAATGGTAAATCAACTTTACGGTCACATTCTTTCAGTCTCTCTTCGAACTAGACATCTCTTGACGTAATGACATGATGATTACTTTGAAGATAAATTCTGTAACGCTCATCACCATCATATCCGACCAGGATTTCTTTCACTGCTTTCTTGTACATTTTCTTCCTCTTCTCAGGCGGTACATGGACATAGCAGAATGAACCAACGATACGCAGATGTTTAATTCTAGGTTTCTTCCTGTACCACAATTCGTAAGGACTAACTTCCTTCTTTGACGATTAACCTGTCCTATTTAGTACGTAAATCGCCGTAGTTACCAGCTCTGCCCATATTGCATCTGGAAACTCAACTTCCCGATTTGAGTACTTAAACGTTCTTGCCATCTCAACAACCGTGCGATTTTCACGTTCACTCCCACCATTCTGCTCTGGGGTGTATGGCGCTGTCAGTTTCTGCACGATTCCACTCTCTGCTAGAATCCTCCTGACCTCTACACAGTCAAATTCCCGCCCATTGTCCATGAGTAGCTCTCAAATATTGTGTCCAAGTGTCTTCGACTGTGCTAAAAACTGTTTTAACACAACCGTAACATCTGATTTGTGTTTAATCACATATCCGTTGCGAAACTTTATAAAACTGTCTTTAAACATAACTAAAAACCGTTTTTTGCTAAAAGATTCGCAAAAAGGACCTACAACATCAGCTGAAACCAATTCTCCAGGTTTCATTGCTTTTACTCTGGTGCCAAAAGGTAGACGATGTGTTTTGCCAAAAATGCGGGGTACACAAATCTCTTTAACTAGTTTCACATTGATGTCCAACTCTCTTTTGAGCATCTCCCTTATGTGTCGCTTATCCTGGTGACCCCATCTTTCGTGATACAATTGCAGTGTAGAACTTTCTGCTTCTGAGATATTTAACCTTTCTTCTCTTCCAAAAAACTACAGGTTCAATGGCTGCCTTGAACAGAGTTCTACCCTATTCACGATTTCCGCACAGCACTACTTTGCTATTTACTTCTAACCAGCACTCAGTTGCTGTTGAATGAAATCTGATATTTTCGTTTTTATCTTGGTCAGCTAGAACGGAAAATAAGTTTTTAGAAATTCCTGAAACATACCAAACATCAGTCAAGGATAATTTCAAGGTGACAACTTTAGTAAAGGATAAAATTTCAATGGTCCCTTTGCCAATGGCCTTAAGGGTTTCTTTTCCAGCAGCTTTGATGATGCGAGGACCTTCAAACTCTTGGAACTCAACGTACTGATCCGGACAGCTTCGTCGTTCTATTGTCGATCCACCATCCTATATCTGCCGATGAATCACGATCCAGATTTCATAATTGGGGATTGTTCTTACCTGTGTTGGAGAGACACATACACAAAATTTCATCTTTCCTAAAATGACGAAAGTCTGGCCATCACGGGCTCTTGCTCTAATAGAACTATACAAATAAATTAATTTATCATTTTCATGTAATTTTACTATTAAAATAACTAAAAATTAAATATAGTTTAAAAGTGTCCCTTTTTGCTCTTTCTTTTATGATCATAAGTGCTTTCTCTCAATACACCCCAATTATAGTCTCCCATCATATTTTCATTATATTGGCATTGATATCGTTGTTCGAAGTTCATTATGTCCTGATAAAAGCGTTCTCCTTGCTCTTCGGAATATGCCCCCATGTTATTTTTAAACTTATCTAAGTGCGCATGAAGCATATGTACTTTCAATGACATCCTGCAACCCATGGCCTTAAAATTTTTCAACATGTCTTCAACTAATTTTTCGTAGTTTTAAGCTTTGTTATTTCCTAAGAATCCAGATACTACTGCTTTAAAACTGTTCCAACTCGCTTTTTGCGTGTGATTCAGCCATTTTGGAAATTTTTCATCGGAAAAAATTTGCCTAATTTGCGGACCTACAAAAATTCCAGCTTTAACTTTTGCTTCTGATAACTTGGGGAATTTTTTTTTTTTTTTCAAATAAGTAAAAGCTTCTGAGGTATTGTCAAGCTGTTTAACGAATTGTTTCATCAACCCCAACTTAATGTGCAGAGGCGGCATTAATATTTTTCCACGTTAACAACTGCATCGAATTTCACGTTTTGTTTTCCGACACAAAATTCCGTCCTTACAGGCCATGATCGCTCTACATAATGCTTAGCATCTGCTCTGCTATCCCATAAGCACAAATAACATGGATATTTCGTATATCCGCTCTGTAATTCCATTAACAGTCCGACCATTTTAAAGTCTCCAATCAGTTGCCAGTTATATTCGTGATACTTAACCGATGTAAGAACGATTCTAACACTTTCATAATTTTCTTTAAGATGAACACATGTACGTGGTCTTTCGGTTCTCGCCAGATTCTCGGTACTGCAAATTTCATAAATCTTTTCTCTCCTCGATACCAACCTAACATGTAAAAATAACAAATTATATCTTTATTACATTTGATTTACGGTTTAATTAAAAATTGTTTACCTTCCAAAGATCTTTTACAACTACTACAAGCAACATGTGGGGCCCACACAGACAAGTCGCCTTGATTGCGAACAGGAAAATATAAATATGCTTCGTAAGCTTCACAGAGAACCTGAGATGTCTTCAGTTCAAATTTTGTGTCTGCTCTGCTATCCCATAAGCACAAATAACATGGATATTTCGTATATCCGCTCTGTAATTCCATTAACAGTCCGACCATTTTAAAGTCTCCAATCAGTTGCCAGTTATATTCGTGATACTTAACCGATGTAAGAACGATTCTAACACTTTCATAATTTTCTTTTAAGATGAACACATGTACGTGGTCTTTCGGTTCTCGCCAGATTCTCGGTACTGCAAATTTCATAAATCTTTTCTCTCCTCGATACCAACCTAACATGTAAAAATAACAAATTANCGTTACAAAAAACAAAGTCCTTCCTTTTGTGAAAAACGTAGAAAATGTTTCATGTGTAGTTCGTCTAGTTCTTAACATCAGCAAGCAAATTCCCAATGTTTTAAACGAGAGCCCAAAAGCTCTGCTTTACCTTTCGGCAAATTTAAACCTCTTATCAAGTCGTGAAAATCTTCCGTAGTAATGAGATGGTAGCTTGGTGATTCTGGAGTAGGCAAAAAATTTTTATCGGAATTACATTGTGTACTTTTAATGGAACTAAGAGATGAGCTACTTTTCTGAGATAATTTTTGGTGGTGAAGGACTGGTCGTGTCATGTCGTGCAATTGAGCAGAAGAAGACTCGAGATTAGGATATTCAATAGGTTTTTATTTTTCCCGCTATGTCTTTTATTTGGATTTACAACACAAAAGTAGCAGTCATGTACGTGGTCTTTCGGTTCTCGCCAGATTCTCGGTACTGCAAATTTCATAAATCTTTTCTCTCCTCGATACCAACCTAACATGTAAAAATAACAAATTATATCTTTATTACATTTGATTTACGGTTTAATTAAAAATTGTTTACCTTCCAAAGATCTTTTACAACTACTACAAGCAACATGTGGGGCCCACACAGACAAGTCGCCTTGATTGCGAACAGGAAAATATAAATATGCTTCGTAAGCTTCACAGAGAACCTGAGATGTCTTCAGTTCAAATTTTGTGTCTCGAACTTTTATAAATTGTAAATAATCCATCTATAATCTATTTAAGTTTTTCTTGTATAAATTCTACTTGATTTTCATCTTTGAGATTTCCTTGATTATTTTTTAGGGTAACGTTCATGTTTAAATTGGATAAATCTTTCGAAAGCAATATTCTTTTTGCAGCTTCTGCAGTTTTATCTTTCTAAACAACTCGTTTATTGACAATTTTTTCTTTTTTCTTTAGCATTTGTTCAGTTTTGGCTATTTTTTGTTGTTGTCGTTGTTCCTTTCGTTTCTGCATGCCTTCTTCCTTTTCTTTCTTTGCTTTAATTTTTTCTCGTTCTTCGTCCTTGAATTCTTTCGATGTAATAACAAAAGATGTCTTCTTAGTTTGTCTCATTCCCTTCCTTGAGGTGTTTTAGGTAGCACTAATATATCATCTAGTTGTATTTCTCGTAGGTTTATTTTCAAATCATCTTGAGTTGGGCGAACGATATTATTTCTGGTAATTAATATGTTTGAATTGTTATCTAATCTACTGTAATTTATTTCTTTATGTGTTTCAATTTGTGCAGCATGAATAACTTGTAAATATTCCGTTGTTTTTGTTAAAGAAGATACTTTAGGTATATTACAATCTATGTTTTTAGTGTTTCTTGGAAAATAATCAGTTTGAGAATCACTTATAGCCGCGATGTTTTCTGGCCTGTTAATACCAATGTAATACCCTGTGGATGTGATAGGATATAGGTTCTTACTTCTAGTAGTTAGGACAAGTGTGGTTAAATGATGTTGTTAGTTTATTGATGCAATGTGGTACAAAAAGATGTAACGTCTATGTCAAATGCTCGTTGAGAACTGTCCATCACTCGTAGGTCAAAACTGACCCTCAGCACTCAACCCTTCCAAACGTCATACCTGCATACCGAGTACATACTTTCATTCTATCTCTCTCTTATCATCTCTCTTGCACTCGTACAATGATGACGTTGCATCTTAAACCTAAACTTAAAGCTAAACGATGGCCTCTCCTTTTCGTGTACACTCTTTTTTTAAATTTTATTTCTGATGTTACACCAATTTCTTCATCTAAATCAATATAACATATACTATCAAATTCATCTCATACAATTTCATCGTGACCGGACATTTGCCCCCAAGACGATCGCTCACACGACAACTGCTCACAGGGCTTTTGCTCACATTGACAATTGCTCACAGGACTATTGCTCACACGGACAATTGCTCACTATTAAATTTTTTTATATTTATTAAAAACCAATGAATAATAATTATCAAATAATTTATATACAAATATATAACAATTAAGAGGCCTCGCTAGCACGCTAATAGTGTTTCACTTTTCAAATAAACTATTTGTTCATTCAATCTTAATTAATTAGCAATAAATATAACTCTTTGAAGTTTCACTTCTAGTATACTCACACATAATTTTTAATAATTACGTAATTAAATAACTAATATATGAATAATTGTAAATTTGCCTGTTGTCTTCTCCTTTTGTATCAGAATTATCATTCGGTTTTCTCATTTCAGTTTCTTCAAAGTTTTCTTTGTGTGTTTGTTTGTTTTCGTTTCCATCAAAGAAATACCACATGTTTTTTAAAATTTCCTCAGAAGCTGTCAAATCCTGTTTATTTATAATATCTGTAATTGTAGACTGTCCTGCATATCTGATAAAATCTGTTTTGTTCATTATTCTCGAAGATTTCGGTATTGCTTCACTTTCGGGCTTATGCTTCAGATTTTTCCCGAGGCATTTCGAATAGTCTATGGCATTTGAGTCCCATGGGCAAAGACCGGTAGCCCGGAAACCATTAATAGCAGTATTCGGTTTTACGCACTTATCAATGGTTTTTTGCAACAGTGGCACAAAATTGACTTTGGTGAGAGCCCGAGATGGATTTTCACGCCGCCATTCTAACACAGTTTTCTGCCAACCACCTTTTAGGGGTCTAAAAGCCGAGACATCAGCAGGTTGAAGTAATCGAGTACAATTGAGATAAAGTGCTATTGGCACAATATCCAATGAAGAACAAAGCTCGCTGACGGCATAAGTGAGGTGAGTTTTGTGTCCGCTTACAAATAAAATTACCGGAAATGGTACTTGATTTCGCATGAGATGCGGATGTAACACTTTTTCAATGTATTGAGAGAAAATTTCTGTTTTCATCCAGCCATTGTTACTGAGCCCTATACCCCAATCAGATGGTATCTTTGATGCAATTTCACTTGGCAAGCGCTTGTATGAGAATATCACCATAGGTGGAGTGATTTCGCCATTGGCAGCAAATGTAAACATCACTGTAAGTGAAGTTTTAGCCGGGGCGTGGGCGATTTCGTAAACATTCTTTGCACCCTTTGGTGCTAAGACCACACCTGTCTTTGCGCAAAGAACGAAATTGATTTCGTCACCATTTAAGACTCTTTTCGGGTCCGATAAAATTTCAAACAAACCGTGATTTTTCAAATATGTTTCAATTGTGTGAAACCATCCTTTTATATAATTTTCTGATACGGCAGCACTTGCCGCTGTTACTGCTTCAGGAGTTCTTACAACAATATACGGGTGTCGTCTTAAGAAGAGTTTAAACCATTTATCTCCTGGAATGTTGTTTTTGAATGGATTAGACCGGCCGCTTTTTTTTTACAAATTCTGATACGCTATTCAAAAGATCTTCTTTTCGTTTCGGGAAACCCTTTGTATGACTAACATTTAACCAATTTTTTAATTTATTTTCTTCGTCTTCGTTCAGTACTGGGCTCGGACCAGGCTGAGGTTTATGATCAGGTTTCTTAATGCGAAATTGTAACGTAGCCCGAGGAATCTGATATTGTTTCGCTGCTTGCTTTTTGGCCATGCCATTTTTAATCGCGTCTAATGCTCTTTTAATATTTTCCTCACTATATTGTTTTCTTTTAATTTTTTCTATTTTTTCTCTTGACTTCTTATAGCCTACTTTTTCATTTCTTTTCTTCATTGTATACAATGCACTCTAAAAGAATTAAAAACCCAATATTAGCACTCACTATTCTATTATGGGCACTACTGCCAATAATTAGCTTTTAGTTATTGGCACTAATGCCAATAAAATGATTTTGATAAATTCTTGATCCATATGTTGGCACATGTAATAAATCAATGTGATAAAAGATAGATTCAAGAAATAATCTTTGAATCTATTGCCTAAACGTGTAATTAAGCGTATCAAATTATTACAAAAGTATTTATTAGCCGAATAGCTGCGATATACAATGCAAAAGAAGATTCTTTAGGTATATTACAATCTATGTTTTTAGTGTTTTTTGGAAAATAATCAGTTTGAGAATCACTTATAGCCGCGATGTCTTCTGGCCTGTTAATACCAATTTCTTCAATCAAGATTCCTTCATCTAAATCAATATTAAATATACTATCAAATTCATCACATACAATTACATTCATATTTTCAATGTCCAAAAGGTCCTGTTCTTTAAGAGTAACATTCAAGGAATTTGTTTCAAAGATTTCTTTATTGTTGTCTTCTTCTTTTGTATCAGAATTATCATTCGGTTTTCTCAATTCATTTTCTTCAAAGTTTTCTTTGTGTGTTTGTTTGTTTTCGTTTCCATCAAAGAAATACCACATGTTTTTTAAAATTTCCTCAGAAGCTGTCAAATCCTGTTTATTTATAATATCCGTAATTGTCGACTGTCCTGTATATCTGATAAAATTTGTTTTGTTCATTATTCTCGAAGATTCCGGTATTGTTTCACTTTCGGGCTTATGCTTTCCCGAGGCATTTCGAATAGTCTATGGCTTTTGAGTCCCATGGGCAAAGACCGGTAGCCCGGAAACCATTAATAACTGTTTTCGGTTTTACGCACTTATCAATGGTTTTTTGCAACAGTGGCACAAAATTGACTTTGGTGAGAGCCCGAGATGGATTTTCACGCCGCTATTCTAACACAGTCTTCTGCCAACCACCTTTTAGGGGTCTAACAGCCGAGACATCAGCAGGCTGAAGTAATCGAGTACAATTGGGATAAAGTGCTATTAGCACAATATCCAATGAAGAACAAAGCTCGCTGACGGCATAAGTGAGGTGAGTTTTGTGTCCGTCTACAAATAAAATTACCGGAAATGGTACTTGACTTCGTATGATATGCGGATGTAACACTTTTTCAATGTATGGAGAGAAAATTTCTGTTTTCATCCAGCCATTGTCACTGAGCCCTATACCCCAATCCGACGGTACCTTTGATGCAATTTCACTTGGCAAGCGCTGTTATGGGAATATCTCCATAGGTGGAGTGATTTCGCCATTGGCAGCAAAAGTAAACATCACTGTAAGTGAAGTTTTAGCCGGGTCTTTTCGGGTCTGATAAAATTTCAAACAAACCGTGATTTTTTAAATATGTTTCAATTGTGTGAAACCATCCTTTTATATCATTTTCTGATACGGCAGCACTTGCCGCTGTTACTGTTTCAGGAGTTCTTACAACAATATCCGGGTGTCGTCTTAAGAAGAGTTTAAACCATTTATCTCCTGGAATGTTGTTTTTGAATGGATTAGACCGGCCGCTTTTTTTACAAATTCTGATACGCTATTCAAAAGTTTCGTTTCGGGAAACCCTTTGTATGACTAACATTTAACCAATTTTATAATTTATTTTCTTCGTCTTCGTTCAGTACTGGGCTCGGACCAGGCTGAGGTTTATGATCAGGTTTCTTAATGCGAAATTGTAACGTAGCCCGAGGAACCTGATATTGTTTCGGTGCTTGCTTTTGGCCATGCCATTTTTAATCGCGTCTAATGCTCTTTTAATATTTTCCTCACTATATTGTTTTCTTTTAATTTTTTCTATTTTTCTTCTTGACTTCTTATTGCCTACTTTTTCATTTCTTTCCTTCATTGTATACAATGCACTCTAAATGAATATAAAAACCCAATATTTTAGCACTCACTATTCTATTACGGGCACTACTGCCAATAATTAGCTTTTAGTTATTGGCACTAATGCCAATAAAAGGATTTTGATAAATTCTTGATCCATATGTTGGCACATGTAATAAATCAATGTGATAAATGATAGATTCAAGAAATAATCTTTGAATCTATTGCCTAAACGTGTAATTAAGCATATCTAATTATTACAAAAGTATTTATTAGCCGAATAGCTGCGATATGCAATGATTAAAAAGGTCTCACCTTAAGAAAGAAACAAAATAACTACACCAAATCACTAACCCAAAATATCAGCTGTTGTATCTAAATCGCCATATTAGTTATTGGAACAGTGTAGCCAACTTTAAACAGAAAAAACGTACTATTGTACAATTTAAAACATATCACACTTGAATAATCTATGGTTTCCTTGTTTTTTTCGAACTAAAATATAAAGTGCCAATAATTGGAGGAGTGTCAACGATTGGGTGTTTTACCCTATATAACAAAATGCATCAGCATCATGTTTACACGTTCGCGATGACATTTTAACTTTTAACGTTTTGTTCGTAGTTTGCTCGAGTTGCCATCTAGAGGCACTGCGTGAATATAAAAACCCCACTCTTATCGCGCGGTATTTTCAAATGAATAAAAACTAACTGGAATTTATAAAAAAAAATCGAAAATGAGTATTATTACTTCAGATATCACAAAAGCAAACTTTATACCAAAATGAGGTATTCTCTGGTAGTTGTTGTGCATAATTAACCGAAAAATCATAAAATAAACTTTAGGACAAAAAACAATATTTTTTTGTTGAGCCGTGTTATCTTTGCTCTTTTTATCTTTATCCTTTGTTTATATCATTAAATATGCTGGACAAAGTTTTAATTGTCCTCTCAGGGAGCAACTTAATTGCCTTTGGCGGAAGATTGTCTAGACCTGGAGCTTTTCTGGTGTTTAAGGCTTTTATAGCAAGCTTGATTTGGTCGACAGAAAATACAATCGGATCGCTTGGCTGAGAGTTTGGAATATCCGGGCCGCCAGGCAATGCGGTCCCCGGTTGTTTATTAATAAACTGATTCGTCAGAAATTCTGCCGCAATTTTGCCTTTCTCCGAGTCTTTAAAATGTAAAATCCCATTATAGTCTTCTAGAGGCGTTTGGAGCAGCCCTTACTCTTAATCGCTTAACGATTGGCCACAGAGAGCCTTTCTCCTCACAATCTTGCCGCGTGTTTTCCCACGAGCGGTTAGCGCGAGATTTGAGCATGTCGCACACATTGTTTAGCTGCTGTTGATACGTATTTTGGTCATCTGGTCGACCGGAGCGCCTCCATCTGATTTTAGCAGCATTTTTCGGCGTACTAATTCTCTCTCGCTTGGGCCGAGACCAAGCGGATTGGTCATTGTCTGATTCTGCGGTGTTGTGACTATCTGAAGGGTCTGTTCAACGTAGTTAGTGAGATGAGATAGGTGATCCTTTGCATCAGTATACGGTCCTTCACGAAAACCCGTCATACAGTAAACAAATTTCAACCAATTTATATGGATTCTGTCCTGCCGAGATAAATGTGATGCGTACGTTGCCAAGTTTGTGGTAACTGGGAAGTGGTTTGACGATAAGACGTGTCTAGTCATCGCTTTGGACATGTGAACATGCGTTTAGTGATAAAGAAATTAGGGCTGTTCAATTTAGCCGGCTAAGCCGGTTAAAAAAAGTTAACCTGTCCAATTAGCTGGCTGACTACTCGGCTTTGCCGGTTAACCGAAATTAGCCAGGCTAATCAGCTATAGGCTAAACCGGCCAATTGGCTAATGTTATATTTTATACAATATCTTTGCTTCCAAGTATTGATAGGAAAATTCGACTAAAAGAAATTTATTATAAAGTAATTAATATCCACAACAATAATTTACAATTTTATTTAATTAACAATTTATAAAAATTTGTTTTTAATCTAATTTATCAATAATATCCCTATTTTGGTACAAAAAAATTAACAAATTAGCAGTTTCTGGTAACAGACAGTTTCTCTTATTAGAAATTATACTCCCAGCAGTTGAAAAATCTCGATCTGAAGGTGTACTGGAAGGAGGAATGCCTAAAAAATGTTTGGCGAAGATTGCAAGGATTGGAAATTTGTTTCGCTTTGAATTCCACCAAACTAGTGGATTGTCTGTCTTTGGAATGGTAGGCTCCTGGTCATATTTAACACTTTGTCAGCAAGTGTGCGACACGAAGATTACGTAGTAAAATAAAATAAATAAATAAAGTAAAATAAAGGCATTCATTACAAAACATAGGTTTTTTAAATAATATATTTATGTATTTTTATGGACAATTTTAAAACAATTAATAGAAAACGATGGTTTATTTGGACATTGCGGGCAGAACGTTGTAACTTTGGTCGCTTTTATTCGAGCCATAGCAGGACCTTCGGCATTAGATACCTTCTTATAACACTCTAGGCAACGTTTACGGACTTTCCGGCTAGAACCAGGCAGCGTGTCAATATAATGTTGGTTTTTCGACACATCATGGCAAACTGGAGTTTTTTCAACGAGTAATTTTTCAATTATGGACTCCCTAAATTTTAACAAATCCATTTTTTTGGTTCCAAACTTTTGGTGTATATACCACGCATTTGTGACGGAAGTGCCACATAGCAATTGGAATACAACTTTTTTGTACCATTATATTGTTTTCCTGAGACTACTGTAGTAAGATGCTCGTTGGTCTGACAGATCTACCCCTGTTTTAGCAATATTATAGTCAAACACAGCGTCTGGTTTTCGTTTGTTATCGCATTCAATAATATCACAAGTATATTCAGGGATTGTTGTTAATAAACATACCGTTCGTTTGTCCGTCCATTTCACAAATTTAACATAGTTACGATTAATTGCTGAAAAACTTTCACCACGCTTCTGTTTTTTTTTGCATCTTCAGGTAGAAATCTTTTATTGGGTTTTATTTTGTACCGCAAATGTATGTGGAGTGCTGCAACAGTTCCTCCGCCAATGGAACGCTTGTATAATAACTGTCCGTATATATTTCCTACTAGCTTTAACCCGCGGCTTCGCTCGCGAATATCTAAAATAATGAATTTGCTTCCGTACGCGTCTGTAATCACCGAAGAAGTAACAATGAAGTAGAATGGCGGGAAGTTTAAAATGACTGAAAGTATAGTCTATGGAAGTATAGTGTACAGTCTCCATAGTGTAGTCAATTGGATTTGATGTTGACGTAGCTGTCGGTAATACAGTGTGATAATACAGTGTGATGGTACTATAGTACTTAGGTTTGAGCTTCATTGCTGGAATGCTAGATGGCGTTAAAGTAGTCAATTAGCCAGATGCAGAGGTATTATGGGCTAAACAATTTCTTTATTTTATTTAAAAATATTTTGTTTTATTAAATAAAAAGTAGCCTATAACCTTTCGGGGACCACTACGAATATGTGTACAAATTTTCATAATGATCTGTTAAGTAGTTTTTGCGTGAAAGCACGATAAACTTCAGAACATACGCATTTATAATATTAGTAAGGATTTGCGTCCAAACATTCACGCATCAAGCGCATCCCTACATCACTACATCATGCGAGTGAGAAATTTTTATATTTTCGCCATTTTTTCCGGCATACACTTCAAACTTGAAAGTGTAGCCACCCGGAGCGCAAAGTTTGTATTGTTTCACTTCATATTTGTGCGCTTTCCCTGGAATGTATTACCTTAAGCTAAGCCGTCCTCGCCAGGGAACAATGCTTTCGTCTATAACTACTTTTTTTCCAGGTTTGACAGCGGCTTGAAAATTAGTATTAATTTTATCCTTTAGTTCACTGAATTTGCACAACCGATTTGGGGAAATATTTGCAGTGTTATCGCTAAAATGCAGGTATTTCAGTATGTGCCGGAAACGATCACGGGACATCTATTTTTGGATACATTGATTTACGTAGGATTATTGGGCGAATTTCTGGAAGTTGCACAATGCCCATAAAATATGCACAATACCAAGAAATGTATACAGATCTGTTGATGTTATTGGTCTCCAAATTAATTGATGTTTTCTATTTTCATTTTCATGGGTGTCTTTTTCCATACATTGTACGGCATACCTATTGGTTTCAAGAACTATTTGCTCTATCACGGAATCCGTCAGAAATAATTGGTTTATTGGGTTCCATTCGGTATTTCTGTTATCAACTTCGTCGATGTTTCATTCGAAGAACTGGTTAACACTAATGGTCTCGATTCGTTTAGTACAGTAGTAAAGATTGATTCGTCTGACGAACTTTCCTCATCTGACGAAAACATTTTAGATCTATGAATAATTTGAAAGAATATTTTTCGTTTTTTTCGTATATTATTTATTATAATTATATCTTACCTAATATAAAAAAAATTGAAACAAATACGACAACAGGAAACTGGCTAATTGAAACAATTATTGGGTCTGAATACGCGTGGTAGGTTCAATGAACTGAATATTAGTGTAAGTTGCGAATTAAAAGTGCTGAATCACACATCGACGCACCAGCAAAATCAATCGTTTTGTGCCGAAGCAAAACATAAACCACCAGTGGCGCACTGCTGCATCAACTCGAGCGAGTTGATAACGATCAAACGCCGTCCGATGCGGCGGACAGCCAAAATCCGCGCCGGCGTCAACGTGTTAATCATTTCCTTTTCAATAGCACGTTATCCTTCAAGGCTTGCCATTCTTTGTAGACTTCCAGATAATCCACGTATAGGATCAAAGAGATCTATCTCTCTCTCTCTCTCTCTCTCTCTCTCTCTGATTTCTACTCGAATCAGGTTCATCAACTGTGATACTCTCGGTCATTTCCATTAATTTTTCCTTGATCATGTTGCGATATATTTCTTCTTCATCAACTAAATCTTTGTACCTACAATATTGATAAAAATTAGAATTTTTTTTCCATTATCTTAGCGGGAAGTTAAAAATTTTTTAAAAACTTTACTTTTTCAACCATCTCTAAAAACCCTTAATTACCTTGCATCTAGATAAGAATTTTCAAGAATTCAAGAATTTCTTTGAGTAATAAAACATTTTCGCTGCTGTAAAAATTTATTCAATAATGAATAAACAGTAGGCCGTACCATAGATAGAGTAGACTGGCTTTCGGTAGACATCAATCTTGTTGCAACTTCGAATGGTTTCAAAATCTTAACATCTTGCAAATAAAACCAATCCGTAGTATTTAAAGGTAATTTTTTCATCATTTCTTTAGTCGTTATCTCCTTATCTAACAAAACACACTCAACAGCCTCACGCTGTTCAAGTAGACGTTCAACCATGTCATATGCCGAATTCCAACGTGTTGGAGAATGACTTATCAACCGGTGAGTTGGTAGATTATATTTTTTTGTGCATTTTCTAAAGCTGCACTGGCTTTATTTGAGTGTTTAAAGTGACCAACGATGGCTGATACTTTCTGCAGACAATCATTTAAGTTATTTTCTTTTAAAGCTATTTCTACACTACACTACAGAGTATGACAAAAACAGCGGACACTTATTTCAATGTCATAAACAGTGTCCCAATTGTCTCGTACAGCAGCAACCATGTACCGAGCATTATCACGGACGACAGCAATTACTTTTTCATACAGATTCCAATCATGTAATGCTTTAGACAGGTGGTTGTATGTATTTGTGACATTGTGACTACAATACATTTCCAATGTGTCTAAGGTAAGAGAACACAAATTCCATTGATCATCAATCCCATGAACAGTAATAGTTACAAATGAATTATTAGAGCGTGATGACCACCCATCCGTAGTTATGGATACATATTGGAATCGATTCAAGGATGACAATAGTTTTTTCTCACAGCATCATATAATCCTTGGAGACGATCTTTGATTACCGTTCGGCTCGGTATCGTGTAATCTGGACAAACAGTTTGAAGGAATTGGAGAAGTCCAGGTCCTTCTACAAATGACAACGGTAGCATGTCGATTGCGATCATTTTCACCAGGGATAAAGTAATTGTTTCTGATTTAGGATTCTGTAAAGTAGAATTTATTAGTTTTTTGATTCTTTTTAATAAAAGAAATTAAAATTCTGATTAAAAGAATCAATTCAAAAGGATTCGATTTATGTAAAGTGTATATCTATATCTATATATAGGAGCCAATAATTCAGTCGATTTTGGATTGATTTTCTTAATCAGGCAAAGTACGAATATAAGTACAAATCTATTGAAGTCGCCCTTGGCCCCGGCGCCCACTAGCGGCGTCGGAACGCCCACAACATCCGCGACCTACAACCCCCAACGGAAGAGGCCGCACCTCAAGCCGATGAGCCACGAGCACTGCCGACCAGACCGCGCTAAGGGTGCTCAACTAGGGCTGCTAGAAGACTCGGCCTCTTGACTACCAGCATCGCACAACACCACACGCGCCTATCTACCTCGTCTAAACATCTTCACATTCAGAAAGCGCACTCAACATCACAGGACAGTCATATCTTCATCATATCAACGTTATTCAAATCCTTTACCACTTTTATATACAACCTACGCATCACTATAATGAGCAATCGCTAATCAAATTCTTGATAAATTTACTTACATTACGACTATAATACTATTTTCTATGTATAGATAGTCTAGCTCGTTTCCTTGAATTTTCTTGTCTGCTACTTGGACCGCTCTCAGCTTCGGATCTATTATATGCAAAATTTGGGCAATAATTAATTTGTTGAAAAGACTGATACAAATACTTAGATTAATTCTATTAAGCCAAAATTAAACTGTTTAATTAAATAATTAAAAACCAAAGAGAAATCAAAATTTACTCACTGAGAATCAGAACCAAGCTCGTCGATAGGAGTCGTGGTTTTAAAATTTTCTGGGTGTTTATTTTTATGATATCTTAATGATACTGTTGTATTATATTGCATTGGGCAATATTTACATTGAGCTAATCCACTTGAAATACGTGTAAAATGTTTCCATAGTAACGACATTTTTAAACAATTAACTTAATAATATTGTTGATGAGCAACTATGATTCACAAAAGTAGTATGATTCAAAAATTTGAATGTGTATAATATGTATACCACGAACGGACTCCTTATATCTATACTTCGTGATGTATACATTTCAAAACATATACTGACAGATGTTTTTGATTGAAAAATACCATATTACGCACCTTCCGGCGATGAAATGTACTAAAAGTTTTTAGAGCACCGCCATGTTATGTTTAAAATGAGGCGCCAAATTCAAATGAATTTTAGTCAAAACTTGAAAATATATCTTTCAATATTTGGAAGCAAGGATATTGTATAAAATATAAAATTAGCGAATTGGCCGGTTTAGCCTTTAACTGATTAGCCTGGCTAATTTCGGTTAACCGGCTAAGCCGAGTAATCAGCCAGCTAATCGGCCAGGTTAACTTTTTTAACCGGCTTAACCGGCTAAATTGTACAGCCCTAGAAGAAATCAATCACATCCCATCTATGTGCTCCTCCGGGTATGGTTGTAGGGTCCTCCGGAAAATGCGCGGTTGCTTTAGACTGCAATAACCTTAACGAGCTCTCTGCCTCTTTTCGTGGACACTGATGACTTTTGGCGTTGAAGGCACCCGCTCAGATTGATGTTTTGGGTTCCTTTAGTATATTAAAGATATTTTCCAACGGACAATTACGGTTTGGCGCTTGATGTATTGAGTAGGCATGTACAGGGTGTTGACCAATTTTTACAACAACTCCCACCGCTTTTTATTGATCATCTACCAAAGCGTCATTAATCCTTGCATAGCAAATTGATTAGCGAATTGCAATTAATATCCCAACGCTTCTTCCACCGCTAGGACGGTCTTGCCGTTCGATATGGAACCCCTTCATTCTAAAGTCGTCTGATTGGTGAAGGTGTGTCTTTTGAATACACAATAGTAGGTTTGGTACACTCGTACGTTTGGTGATTCAGCGCACAATTGAGGCATCTCGGATCCAGCTGGCACCGGGAGCTAACGTGCCCCCAACGTTGACACCGAAAAGATTGCCGGTGATCGGGACTCTTTCGTTTTGCTTCCACCTTAACTTGCAGATGGTTGATGTGTTTCAGTTTTAGAAGTCAACCTTTCTTGTTTTTTGTGGCGTTTACCGTGATTAGAGGAAGCACGTCCTTTGTTTTAGATATCATTCGCGCGACTTTTGTTTTGTTTTGTTGGAAAGCCGCGCACTTTAAAGTCCTCTTTAATGGACTCAATGGACATTTTTTTGAAACATTTCTGACTACGAAGCGGAGCTATTTTTCTTCATCTAGCTGCCAATTTACATACTTTAATTTCGTAACGGAGCATCATCCGGGGAATTCGGATGTTTTTCAAAACCTTGCCGCGCTTGGCTTTCGCATTGCAATTTGGTTTTCCTTTAGCAGGTTAGCAATGAAAATTGGCTCATTCTCTTTGTCGATGAGTAGCATTGGTGGAAACTTCTGTGGCTAGCTGGCTTCACCGAGGTAGACGGAATGGCTGGTGTTGTTGTCACTTCTTTTGCTGGGACGATGACATGTTCACCGTCCAGAAGCACGATTTTTCTGAAAGTTACCTTTCCATTTTTTTTTCTGCGCAGTAGACCGGGGAGAAGTTGCATTTCTGCATTTTGATTTCCGATTATGGGTCGTTACGTCACTTAGTCTCGATTCAGCGTCCGAGGAGTCGCGACTAACAACGGACTCATTGTCATTGGTAGTCATTGGCCCACTTTTGCCCATAGAATCAGCAAGCGGTGCAAAAGATTTGTGAGTCTCAACCGCGCCGTCAAACCTTCGTAGCAGACGCGGTCGCAACGTCCTCTCGCACAACCTAACAGCGCGTGGCGCCTGCCGGAACTGAATGCAAGTGAGGAGGGGGGTGCCACCGGCTATTGTCTTACGGCAACGAAGCGGTCGGTGAACTTTTTTTTAATCATTAGCCCTAAATATTTTTGTGTATGTTGATGTTACTTACCCCATGGCGAAGAGCAAAAAAAAAACGAAATCGTCTCTTTTTAGCATCTTTCATATTATAGCCCCCAGCCAGCTGGTTGTAAACGTCCTGGACATGGTTTATGGGCACAAACGCCAAAGCAGCAAGAAAGTTGATTTCGGATGTCCATATCGGTGTCATACTGGTGTTTTTAGGCCAGCATTCTATTTTTTCTGACCAGGCTCTGAGTCAGATGAAAGAAACACCAGCTGACTTCTGCATGTGGAAATGCATCTACTGGCGCAATTCATGCAGGCTTGTTCAAAATCCGCAAATTTTGGCGGGGCGAATCTGGAAGCAATTCCTGCAAAATGTCAAACATTCGTGTTTGCCTTCTCCTTCTGCAGTAGGAAATATATGCATGGCGGATAAGAATTACCATCGCATCGCATATCAAAAGTACCATCGCCATATATTTCCTCCTGATTCAATTGCATTAACAATGCTCTATCTCGCCATCACTGCCCCAATGACATTTCTTGTCGTTGCACCAATATCAGTCATTGCTTCCTTCATCTTAATTCGGGCTTTCTGCGCTTCAATTTGTTGCGGACAGGAATCATGACAATGTGTACACGAATCTGAGTCAAATGGTCAACTTGCATTTTTGGACACACTGGTTATTAGAAATAACAATAGATTAGAATTTAACATTTACAGGAAAATAACCAATACTGATTGCTACATTCTATCGAGTTCTAACCACCCGTTCCAACACAAAATTGCGGCTTTTAATTTCCTTGTTCATCGTCTAATTTCATTCCCTTTAACTTACCTCCAGGATATAATAGCAGGTTACAATTTTACCAAAGAACGTAGCAAAAGTAATGGTTATGATCAATAATTATTAATAGAATTATAAACAAATTTAAATTTAAAAACTGCAACGTGATAACTCGACTTTAAACGTTCACCGATCAATTAGATACAAAAATACATTTCGCTTCCTTTTGACGTGAATTTAACTAAAGGTTTTAAATAAAATTTTTGAAAAAATGAAAATTTAACAATCGCGTATCAAAACACCAGTAACATTAAAAGTACTTGGTAATCCGAAAGATAAGAGGAAACGTTTTTTAAAGTCGGGTATTTACAAAATTAAATGCGGATGTTGTGACTCACAATATATTGGTCAGAGCAAAAGGTCAATTTTAACTCGTTTTAAAAGAACACATCCCTTTGCATTTTAAATACAATAGATTCGAAAAAGTCCATAGTAATAACATATTAAAGAGTCAGAACATCCCATCCGACAAGAAAATTTGTTCTTAGTAAAATCTATTACCAATCAAAGAAGACAATTAGATGCCTATGAAAGCATAGAAATTTTTAAAAACGCATAAGAACAAACATCTTCTTAATCGAAAACAGCCCAATTTCTTCAAGTTTTGTTTGGAGTTAATTGTTTAATATTTTTCAAAATACCTAGTTGTCAGATACTTGGGAAATAGATTTTATTGCAATATTTTGCTTTAGGGAATTGGGGTAAAAGATTAAGCAGGGTATTACTCAATTTATAGGTTTTATTAGAAAAACATTTTTTAGGTGGGGTAAAAGGATTAAACAGGATTAAATTTTTAGGTAGAATTAGGGATTAGACACCACGTTTTAGTTCAGTTTTATAATTCCTTCGCCTGAAGAGGAAGGCTCAGCCTTCGAAATGCGCATCGCGACATTAAAGTTATTTGTGAGACGGGGTTTTTAAACTTCCTATTAGAATGTGTACTAGGTTCTTCAATAATTTCGTTATTTGAAATTATTGTCTTCATTTGTGCATGACATTTCGCTGATCCACTATGCCTGCACCTCCAAAAAATGTTTTCTTTCACTCTGAATTGAAGATATTCAAACCCAGCGTAAATAAGAATGGGCTTGCTTCTTACACTCTTGGTAAATTCCGTTTTCAATAAAAAAAAACTTAATTAAACCAAAAATAAAATCCAGAATAATAAACAAATTATAGTATTATATAATAAGACCAGGAATTCCTCAAAATTCCTGGTCTACAATATTATGTAATAAAATAGTACCTTACCAAAGATATCACATCACATTTGAGTAATTATTAAAAATTACGTGTGAATATACTAGATGTGAAACTTCAAAAAGTTATATTTATTGCTAACTAGCTGACCCGGCAAACTTTGTTCCGCCTCGCTTTGCTCTTGTGATTGAGAAGCACGAAGTCGAGTCATACTAACACGGCGCTTTTCACGTGCAATTTTTTGTTCTTCTTCATTCTCCTTTCATTCGCTATCCTTCGAATCCTAGTTGCATTACCGTTTTGTCGGATAAGATTTGATTGTTTTGGTTGCTGCATGATGAGTGAGGAAGCTGCGAAGCATCGCACGAAGAAGAGACGGAGAAAACTCGTTTAGTATCTTCCAAAGAAGTTTTCACTTCAAAAAGTATAAAATAGTATCCTATAACTTACTAAGTCTTATTCAAACAAACACATCAACAGGGCAATTTCAACCAACACATTACAAACCACGCGTCTATGCTTAGGGAGAAGCTACGAATCGCACAAAGGGAGAGGGAGATAATAGAAAACATATTTGTGTGCTCTTTTTCTCCCGTAGGCTAAACCATATAAGCGAGTGTTTTGTTTCCTTTTCAGTGTCGTTTAGTGTTCTCTAAAAATTTTCACTTAAAAGTATCCTAGTCACCTTCTCTAAACAAGAAAACAACAACCGGTCGACTTCAACACACGTACACACATACACACGGCTATGCTACTAAGCATCCGCACAAAGAGGAGACAGGGATAATAGAAAACTATGTATTTGCGTTCTCTTATTCTCCCGCAAGATAATCACCGCAAATATATTTTGTCTCTCTTTAGTGTCGTTTTAGTGCCCTTTTTAGAAAAGTTTTCTCTTCAAAGAGTATCCTAGCCTTCTCCTGGCCCCTAAGTTACCTCTCCGCAATTTTTAGCTAAATTGGATTAGCCGTTCTTCACTACATAGTATAAAGTAAAGTCGCTTTTTTCCAGTCCCCTTTGTTCGCTTAAATATTTGAGAGCTACGCAGCAGTTTTGATGCCGTTTTTTAATAGATAGAGTGATTCAAGAGGAAGGTTTGTATGTATAACATCCATTAAATAGTGGAAGTACTGTGTTATTTTTAGGGGTTTCTAATGTGATGTCGTAAATACAAAGTTTTCAGTTACATTCCCATTACTCTTTGTGCGATGCTTCGTAACACCCTCAAGCATAGACGTGTGTATGTGTGTATGTGTGTGGGTTAGAGTTGACCGGTTGATGTTTTTGTTTGGAAGGAAAGTCGCTTTCTCTGTCTGTCTCTTTGTATGGCAAATCGGTAAAACTACGCAAGCAGTTTTGATGCGGTTTTACTTCCGTGCAAGCCGGGGCAGATCCTTAGTTAGTTATAAAGGAGTTAACCAACACGACTTTCTTTTATATATATAGATTAATTAAAAATGGGAGAATGAATAAACAGTTGATTTGCAGAAAAATCAAACATATTAACATGCTAGAGGCCTCTTCATTTTATATATTTTGTATATAAATTATTTCGTAATTAATATTCATTGTTTAAAAAAATTTAAAAATTAAATAACAAGCAATTGTCCGTGTGAGCAAAAGTCACTGTAGGCAATTGTCTATAATTAGGATCATTAAAGTAAGACGTTAAAAGTTTAATAACCGTTTCGTATAATATTATTTCTTAGCAGCGTGTAATTCGAAGGAAAAGAACATTACAAGAAGAAAAAATGAATATATATTATTTTTCGGTTAAGTTCATATTAATTTTACCAGTCATTTGGTGCTAAAAAACGTGATTTGCTTGGAAAATAGTGCTGGATTGTTGAAAATTGAGGTATTCATATAGATTTCGATGTGCTCTTTACGAATTTAAACTTTGCCGTTTCTCAGTATCTTGCGCTCATACCCATAAATGTGGAAAAATGGTGGCTAAGAACTGATTTTGACCATATCTCGACTCATTTTGATAAACATATGTATATAATAAATTAAACTAGAAAATTTCCTATAATTTATGTAAGTACCTTTTTTCTTGTAAAATTAATAGTTTTTGTATTACGGGCGCCTGAAGTCTACTTCAACATTCGTTTTGTCAAAACTCATTTCCACACCACCATGAGGTAGAGTACGGGTTTGAAAACAATAAAAATTAAAAAAAGACGTTTGTTATTTTTCAGTAAAAGTGTGTACAAATAAACTGAAATTCTCCTATACGAATACTATATTCTAGTGGAGATAATATTCTATACTAATCTTGTGTACATTAAATAAATTTGGGTGTTTACGACTTCCATTTAAGGATTTCATTTTATATTCTTCATATTTATTTAAATAAGTTTTTTTAAATTCCATTGGTTATTTATTGGGTCATCATTTTTGTTTTGCTCATTAAATATTTCTAAGTATTCTTTAATATTTTTCCAGGTTCTGATAATGTTGTAGAAACCTTTCCAAATGCAAAATCTGCAAAACAAGAGAAAGTAGAGGATGAATTTTCCTGCACCGATTAAGTGTTTTCATATAAAGGAACTGATAGACTTACTGGCAAGGTACCGCTATCTATAAGAATGTTTTGTTTAGCTTAGATCACTGATAAAATTTCCAGGTAGCTTTCATGAATGATAACATTATGTGGAAAGGTCAAAATTAGTAAAGTTTTTGAAATTCATCACTCACTATGTATCCGTAAAACAATTTTGGCTATAGCTAAATCGTAAGTAACGCTGAAGAAATTTTTTCACCGAAGCGGTTGCAAACTTCTTCGCATGGTCTCCTTTACAACAGCCGGATCCGTGGGTGAATTAATTTGCGTTAAATACTCAATCTTTTGAATTCTGTCATCTTTTAAAATTTTGGCATTATATCTTTACCCACATTGGCGTGTTTGAAATTTAGAAAGTTATGGGAGAGAAGTATCCATGTAAAATATCTTATTACTGAAAAATTAATTAAATTTTGCGGTTCTTCAGGTGAGCGCATACTACTATAAAATTCTGGATGACGTTGCTTCGCGTACGGTACATTTTCAAATATCTGTTCCTCAAACGAACGTTTTCTACGGCCAGTCAAATCACGAACATTAACTGATAAATTCTATTTGAGCTTCGAGTAGATGCATCGTTCCTTTTGATGATGTTCAATTCTTCTTCTGTAGGGATATTTTTGATAAGTAGTACCCACAGTGTCATGCAAGGTATTTTTACCAGGCTTGATATACCATATCTGTCAGGGAATTATCCCGCTACTCCAGATGATAATAAAGAAGTTGGTTGAATGCCGGCGGGACATGATCGATTATTAGTGGCACAAGAATATGCAGCAGACGTCTCAATTCCAGTACCTTTGGATAAGTGATGCAGTAACCTTGTCTGTAATATATCCTGGCTTTTTGCTTCCCGTGAGGCTTTTCATTTGTTATACCCAGTAAAAATATGTTTCGCGGTTTATTATAACCTTTAGTAATACTGTAGATTGAGTCCTGCGAATAACATGAAGACAATCTCTGAACCCGATCGCAGCTTTCTTTGCCAATACCGTTCAAAGCAGTAGTCCAAAATAAATCCAACCATTTTGGAACATCGCACTCTCCTTCATTTAATACTTCACTATCAATGAAATCAGTTAAAGGTTTTTTTTTTAATTTTCAATATATTTTCTCGATATTTCAAGGCGAAATCCTGTGCTTCTTGTTGAAATAATATATTACTGATTTCTTCATCATCGGTTGTTTCAATATCTACATCAGATGAAATAACAAATTGTTGATTAGAAATATTAACCAATGATATTTTGTGTCTTAATTGAGCTTGTATAAAATCTATTAATACTCGGTGTATGTTCGCAACAGACTGGTTTTATTTCAGGTTTTTGATACATACTAGAATATACTAACACATATATACTAACACCCCCACTTATCAAAATAAGCGAAATATCATTCATTTACAATACCTAACATATTCATGAATCTGTAATGTTTTACATGATTCAAACCCTTAGTCAGTAGGTCAGCTGGCATTTGATCAGTAGGCGTATATTTAATTTTAATGACTTTATCATTAATCACCTCTCTGATATAATGATACTTTACATCTATATGTTTTGACCTATTGTGACATTGTTGGCTAGATGCTATTTTTATGGCACTTTGATTGTCACAATGCAAATCAATAATGTATAATATCCCAGTAATTTCATGAATTAAATTTCTTAAATATACTGCTTCTCTAGAAGCTTCAGACATAGCTGTGTACTCAGACTCAGTACTAGATAGACTAACTGTTTTTTGTTTACGGCTCTGCCAGAGAAACTGCTGACCCCGACATTACAAAACAGAATCCAGTATAGGATTTCCTGTCTATGGCATCAGATGCCCAATCACTATCTACAAAACCTTGTATATCCATGTCATTACTGGTGTACTTTAAACAATAATTTTAGTACATTGTAAATATCTCAATACTCTTTTTGCATAATTATAACAATTCACATTATAACAATTATTAGGTGGCTTTTGGGATAGCTTACTGCATAGGCAATGTCTGGCCTTGTTAATACTGCCAGATACATTAAACTATAGCGGGTTTTTTTGATAAGGTACATTTGGTGAACTTGATCTGTAGACTTATCAATATTTAATTTTGGTTCAATTAAAATTTTTGAGATTTACAATCTGACATCACAGAAATTTATCAACCAACTATTTGAATGTACTGAGATTGATCTACTGTAATAATAACATTTTTGTGTTTGTTTTACATTAATTCTCATTCCAAGATACTGTCAGGCAGGACCCAAATCCTTCAACGAATTCCTGATGCTAATATATTTTTCAATTTTACAGTTTCAACATCATTGTTTGAAAAAATCAAAAAATCATCTACATACAACCCAATAATTATTTTTGTTACCTTTAGTTTTTCCGCAAACAAACATGGTTCATACTGACTGTTTATAAAACCTTGTAATTTACAAAGAACGTCTTTTTACTCTCTCATACCATGCCAGAGATGACTGCTTTAAAACCAATAAATAGCTCGTTTAATCTTAACACATTTCCCCACTTTGTTTGCAAAACCTTCGGGTATTGACATGTATATATTTTCTTTTAATACCATTTTAGAAAGCTGTAGTTACATCTAAATGTGTGGTATGCTCATTCTTAGTTTAACACTAAGAGCAAAATAACGTGTAGAGTAGAATGACGAATTACAGGTGCAAAAGTTTGGTATAATCTATACCTGGCTTTTGCGTAAAACCTTCAGCCACTAGTCTGGCCAGTACCGCACATTATTATCCACATCAAACTTTTCACGAATACCCAACGACACTTCTACAGATACATCACCAGTTCATGACAAGCTCCCAGGCATCATTGTCTTCAAATGACTGCAACTCGTCAGCCATGGCATGCCTCCACTGCTCCTTTTCAGGCCCTTCTAGAGCCTCCGACATTGAGATCTCCTCAGTCGCTGGAACCGTACTGGATGCACACAAGTTACTAAACCCATAGCGCTCAGGCTTCTTCCTTTGACGCGTTGTTTTGGTACAATGCTCCGGCCCTGAAACTGAAGTAGTCTTGATCTCCTGCGCTTGCACCTCGTTTGATGGCGATTCTTGAAGTGTTTCTTCACCATCAGTGTAGACTGAAGAATCTGAAGAGCTGTCACATTGATCATCTGCTTCTGGAACACAGGGTGCCCCCACTGAAACATTGCTCTCCTTCTCCACACTGACCTCTGGTGTCTCCAAGCTATGGTGTGCTGTCTCAACATCTGATATCCACATAGCCTCGTCGCTGACAATGTCATCCGTCTTGCCCTCCATCACGATGACATCCCTGCTGACGATGATCTTGTTTTTGGTAGGATTATACAACCTATATCCCTTCACATCCTCTCCATATCCAACTAGGATGTGCTCTGTGGACTTTTTATCCCACTTGAGGCGCTTCTCCTTTGGGATATGTACCATCACCTTACTTCCAAATAATCTGATGTGACTGAGGTTTGGTTTTGATCCATGCCACAGTTCATAAGGGGTATTTGGTACTCCTGACATAATGGACCTGTTTTTTAAATAAACAGCTGTATTAGCAGCTTCTGCCCAAAATCTCTTTCCCAACTTTGCATCATACAATAGACATTTTCCCTTTTCAACTACGATGTCGATGTCGCTACGACAGTAAATTTGTCGCCCTTTACGTTTTATATTGACTTTTTCACAAAAAAAACATTTCTTTGCTGACTCATCATCTCGAAAACTTTGTACATCTACTTCACAATCTGTATTGTCCCCCTCAACAGTATTTTCCGAGTCTTCGATATTACTGGTTTCATCATTTACTAATGTTGAATTTTGGTCAATATTTCTGTAAATAATAACGTGCGCAGCAATTTTATAATTGAAAATAAATAAATAATGTCAAGAAGATTTTTTGAGATTTGTATTTTTACAGAAACAATATTGGAATCACTTCAAAAACAGTCGATTCAGATTTACTTGTTTTAAAAAATGAACAATAACTAACAAATAAAAAAAAATTTTAATTAACTAACCGTGAAGTGCATGGCAATGGGTCTGGTTCTGCATTTGGAGCAGACGTTAAAGAAATCGAGGAATCAATAATTGCGGTAGATTGAGACGTAGATGATGTTGAAGCTGGCTCAGTGCTGTGTATATGAGAAATTATTAAAAAAAAAAAATTATTTATTTGAGAAAGATGCAAGTACACACAGTCTACATAAATATCACTTAAGATTATCGATATTGAAAAAATGATCCCATATTAAATTAATATTTGGTAAAATAGTTATACAAGAACAAATGTAAATAATAAAAAACTTCCCGAGAAGAGTCGAGCATTTCCGAACGTATTTGAATTCTCCGAGGCTTAATGTAACAATAATGTTTCAAGGCTAATGTTCGATTTTACATAATACTAGTTAACCCGGCAAACGTTGTTTTGCCATATAAATTATTTTTAAGTTCTAGATAAATTCTAGTATAGACAAACAGTAACTTACATATTATAAGTGTGTAAGTATGTAAAACTTGATTAACTAAACTAATCGTGCCAAATACACATAAAATTAATAATTTTATTATCTAAAATATAAAAATGCATTGCAAAATGTGTTGGTAACCGATTCACTCAACAACGCCTAGACCAATTTAGGTAATTTTTCTTTTAATATGTTTGTTAAAGTCTAAGGGTAGTTTTTTCGGCGACAAAAATTGGAATTATTACCGGTAAAACGGGGAAAAGCTGAGGTTTCCTTTTTTCAATTGATTAACGAAACAAATTCCGCAGCCTTCTTCGACTTATTTTTGATTTATTGTTTTATATGGAGTTTTGCGCAAAGTGTTTTCTATTGAGTTTTCTTTTGTCCACTGACAAACGAAACAAATTCCGCAGTTTTCTTTTAATTTTTGTTTAATTGTTTCATTTCGTTTTTTGTGCAAGGTGGTTAATTATCTACGATCACTAAGTATTGCATGTGACACAATTCGGGGTGTTTTAGTGGGTCCCACTAATATAATTTGTTCTTGAAAGGGTGGCGAAAGTTCGTGGAAGCGCCCTGTCAACGGGGTGACTGTTCTATTCAGGAGAATTTTTTGCACCGACTATAAAATAGAGAGGAACAAAATCTGCCACATTCCAATTTTCTTTAATAGAACGAAGTCTGTTGGGTCCGCTAGTTATGAATAAAACAGTAATAATTAATAGTTAATATGAGAGTTACACTGAGATAGCAATATGATAATAGGGAGAGGGAGGTCATAATTTCATGTATCTTGTGAAATATTGGCGGTGTCCATAGTAATGTAAGTATTTAACCATATAGGGGGAGGGGATATTAGGGAGTGAGAGAAGTCTTATTGTTTGCGTGAAACAGGAGACCGACTTCAGTCTCATTCCTTCGAGCGGGATGAAAAAAAATTAAATTACCAAAATGGCTATAAAAATATAGGGGTTGGTGATAAAAAAGTAAATATTTAGAGTTGTATGTATTTTTTTAATGCCACATTATATAAAAATAGAAACAACATTTTTTGTCCAAAATTTAACAAAAATTAAGGGTGAACAACCCTTATTACTTAGGGGTATGAAGAATAGATAGTAGCCGATTCTCAGACCTACTCACTACGCATATAAAATTTTTTTTCGAGCGAGATGAAAAACGATTAAATTACTAAAATGGCTATTGAAAAAATAGGGGTTGGTGATAAAAAAATAAAATTTAGAGTGGTATGCATTTTTTTAATGCCACATAAAATAATAAAAACAAAAATTTTCGAACAAAATTTAAAAAATATTTAAGGGTGAACAACCCTTATTACTTAGAGATATGAAGAATAGATAATATCCGATTCTCAGACCTATTGAATACGCATATAAAATTTTTCTTTGAGCGGCATGAAAAATGATTAAATTACTAAAATGGCTATAAAGAAATAGGGGTTGGTGATAAAAAAGTAAAAATATAGAGATGTCTGTATTAATGCCACATTATAAAAAAATAAAATCAAAAGAATTTGTCCAAAAATTTTAAAAAAAGTTAAGGGTGAACAACCCTTATCACTTAGGGGTATGAAAAATAGATGTTAGCCGATTCTCAGACCTACTGAATTCGCATTTAAAATTTGGTAAAAATCGGTAAAGCCGTTTCGGAGGAGTATGGAAACAAACACTGTGACACGCAAATTTTATATATATAGATATATATATACTAAGTAATAAAAAAAATCAGCTGGTTAGTAATAATTTTTGGTGATCTCGTTATCAATACATGTTGGAGGGGGAGGACTCTTTGATGAAACCATAGATTTTGTAGGACAAATATTTTTTCAAATAATTTAGATAATTATCTTAAGATTTAATAAAAAACAATCCAGTTAGTAATTAATATTTGAGAATCATCAAATCGACATATTTTATCATTGCTACCTCTGTTAACTACCACAATCAAAAATTTTCGCACAGGAAATTGTTGGGCGTCTTATCAAAATGAAGCTACTCACGGAAAATTAGCTTGATAGTAATCAAGTGACAAAATAGGCCCCGGATCCTGTACTATATATTTAATTTTGTTGATTTCTTGTATCTCAAGTTTATGTTTACAGTACCTTTGAGGTATTGAAAAATCCTTTTCACAGCATTTAGGTGTGTTGTCTTTGGCTCCTTTGAAAATCTACTTAAGTACGTAGTTGTGTATGCGATATCTGGTCTTGAAATACAGGTGACGTACATCAAACATCCAATCATCTCTTGGTAATTGGTTACGTCCACATTTTTACCATTAGTATCATCAAACTTTATTCCTACCGGCATCGGTGTTTTGACTGGGTTGCAATTTGATAATCCAAATCTTTCGAGTATTAAGTTTATGTATTCTGATTGATCCAGGGTGATGGTTCCTTTGGATATGTCTTGTTGAATTCTTATTCCAAGAAACTTCTTGACTCGACCTAAATCTTTTATCTTAAATACATTCATCAACTTTGATTTCGCATCTGTAATATGATTTACATTTTTGGACAGTATTAGGATCTCATCAACATACGTTACAATTATAGTTAATTCATTTTCAATAGTTTGGATATATAGGCATGGATCGGCTTTACTTCGGACATACCCCAATTTGGTCAACTCTTCATTAAGCTTTAAATACCATTCTCTCCCGCCTTGTTTGAGACCGTAAATTGGCTTTTGAAATTTACACACTTTGTGTGCATTTTCTTTATCGGTAAAACCTTCTGGTTGGTACATATATATCTCATCACTTAGGTTACCTTGCAGATAGGCCGTTTCCACATCCATCTGATGTATCTTCATGTCTAGTTTGGTGGCAAGGGCGACTAAAATTCGGATTGTTTCGTGACGAGTCAGGGGCGAATAAGTTTCAGTATAGTTGACACCTTGGATTTGAGAGCATCCTTTGGCGACCAGTCTTGCCTTATATTTATCAGTCTTTTTCTTGTAAACCCATTTGTTGCGCAAAATCTTTGCGTTTTCGGGTTTGTCGACAAGGACCCAGGTACTGTTTTCTTTCAGTGACTCATATTCCTTTCGCATTGTTTGAACCCATTTGCTGCTCATTTCGTCATCTAAGGCTGCTTTGAATGTGCTGGGTTCTTCAATTGTTGCGTTGCAAACAAAATCGTTCCATGTTTTTGGACATGGCTTTCTTTTAGATCTTCTTCCTCCTTCTTCATCTGGATGTTCATCATCATTTGTGTCTGCATCTTCGGAAAGGGAATCTGGTACGTAGTCGCTGTCTGAGTCGATTTTTTCAGTTACCTCTATTTCGTCGTCGTCCTGTTGTTGATCAGGTTCGGTATTTTCATCTGTGATTGAGACGTCTGGAGCTTGTCGATCTTCTCGTTTTTGTAGGAGGCTGAACTCGAAGGTGTCATCCTTATCGTTGCTACATTTATTTGTATTGAAGACCCCTTCTATGAATTTAACATCACGGCTGATAACGATTTTCCGTTCTTCTTCTAACCAAATTCTATTGGCTTTGCTTTCTTCGCTAAAGTCAACGAATGTTCCAAGAGTCGATTTCGTCTCCAACTTGGTTCGCTTTGGTTTTTATTTAGAACGTAGGCTTTGGAACCATAAATCCTCAGGTGTGTTACTACCGGTTTTCTTCCAAACCAGATTTGAAATGGTGTAATAGGATGAGTAGTATTTGATACACATCTGTTCCGTATGTAATTAGCTGTCGCAACGACCTCTGCCCAAAAGGTTTGTGGACATTTTGATTGTATCAGCATACATCTGGCCATCTCAATTAGTGTGCGGTTTTTGCGTTCACCTAATCCGTTTTGCTGTGGTATGTAAGGGGCGTTGAGTCTTCGTTGTATGCCATGTTGCGACAAATAGTCATTCATCTGTTTGTTAACGAATTCTAATCCATTATCAGATTGAAGATGTTTCAGTTTCTTACCAGTAACTTTTTCAGCCATTTTATGGTACGATACGAAGGCATTAAAGACTTCGCTCTTTTGTCTCAGCATTTTTACAACTGTGTATCGTGATTTTTGGTCAGTAAATATGACCATGTATCGTGAACCTTCGAGACAGCCGTCATGGGGCCACACACGTCTGTATGAACATACTCTAGTAGTTCATTTGCTTTGTTGTTGGATGCTTTTGGAATTTCTTTCCTTGTCATTTTTCCTTGGGTACAAACTTCACAAATGTTTTCGCTTGTTATTTTCAATGGTTTATGATTCACTCCTATTACAGATTCTTGAACAATCCTGTCTTTCAATGCTCTTGCATTTAGATGGCCGAATCTGTTATGCCATAGTTTGAAAATTTCAAATTCAAATATTATTCGGACGTGTGTTCCACATCAACAGTCAATGTGAGCAAAAGTCACTGTGGGGAGTATTCCCTGTGAGCAACTGTCCGTGTGCGCAGTGGGCAGTTGTCGTATGAGCGATCGTCTTATGGGCAAATGTCCGGGAACCGAATACATTTGTCGAGGGTAACAAAAAAGTTGATTGAAAGTCTACTTTCAACACCTGAATCAAAATTAAGTAGGTATAGCGTAGAATTGATTTTTCTGATACAGCTGGAGACTCAAATAATTAACATTTTCTATAACGAGGAGAATACTCATCAAGTGATGTTAAAAGTACAACATTTTTACAATGATGATAAATATTGCGATATTGCTATATTTCTGGGGCTCCTCTACAGTTCAAATTTTAGAGATTTGTATTATCATGAAGATGATTTAGATATTCCTGCGGAATGACATTTTTTGCAACTGCACAACTGATGAAATTGGTGGTATCGTCAAACGACTTGCAGCAAGAACAAGTGTCCAACTTACGGTCGATAAATAATTAACGACACCTATAGAACGTTTTGAATGAGCTTGTGGTCCGAATAACTTCCTAAAGATAATATGCAAATTTTTACCAGAAAATGATTACCATACATCATTTAATGATTTAAATAACCGATTTGCAAAAATGAAAACACACGCGGGAGCTCAACAATTACATTGCATTTTACCAGACAAACGTATGCTAGAAATTTCTAGATTACACAAACTGATTATAACTAACACTCTGTTCAAGCACAAACAAATACATCAATATACACGTGAGGTTATAAGTAGAAATGAAAAATCAGTTATTGATTATATATTGATAGTGCAAGATAGAAAGAACGATATATTAGATACCAAAGTTCAAAGAAGTTATGAAATTGGTTGCGATCACTACATCGTAATTACAAAAGTCGAGTGAAGGGAAGAAGAAGTAAACAGCATACAGTATAGCAAAAACAAGAATACATGATGACATTCAAGGTACAAGTGTTTTAGAGGCAAATAACCTTTAAAGACTATTGGACCAACATAAAATATAATAGAAACAATTTAAACTCTGCTGCTTTTCACCAATCGACTTCACCTAACTTTCGTGTTTTTGTAATAAATTCAAGAAGTATCCAAGCCTTTATTGATGTTAAATAAAGCCGACATGTACTTAATCATCGTGTGACTAAACTTTGGCAGTGTTTTTTTATTTATACGCCCTCCCTTCATCCAAGAATTTATTATTTTCTTTTTAACTCCAAGACATACAAAATGCATATATTTGATAGGAAATTAAGATACCATAGCAACCTCTGTTTTTTTAATTATCATCAGTCCGTAAAGGGAAATCTGTTTGCAGGAATCTCTTTCGATAGTCACTATAGCTATCTTCCTGCATGCATTTGGTGCAACCATACTAACCACTATCACGCACGTTTCTTTTGTGTGTTACTAGGTTCTCTGTCGTTAAGTTTAGGGACTATCCTATGACTTGTTTTCTAGATATGGTGTTCTGGGTCACCCAGCTGTGCGGTTACTGGTTAGGATTAGGGCATAAGCCTGGTTACCGTTTTTAAGTATGATGTCTGTGAGTTTCTTTGTTTGTGAATCATGTTTTTCCGGTTTTCAAAGTCATATTTTGAAGGCTTTAAGCACGAAGTGCTTTAAGTTTTGTTGCTGGGTTTAGCAGCCGTTTTGGGTTTGACTTGTAGACAGAGCTGAGTAGAAAGTTCTTTTATAAATTTGTGCCGAACTTCTGCCAAGACCGATCTAATTAGTCGTTCTAGATTGTTGTTTCAGGGTGGCTGGGGATTTGCTGCATAAAGTTTTTTGAGTCAAAGTATCAGTTCTTTCCTCAACTATTATTGAATATGGGCAATCACCTAACTCGATGATTAAGCTTTCAAGGCCGCAGTACGTTTTTAATCAACATAGTACATTTTGTTCGGTGGAGTTTCAATTTAGCCAGTGTATCTGATGCTGGGTCTAGTTGAGGTAAGTCTGACTAGATGGTCAACCGTTTTTAGTGAACAATGCTCTGCTATGAGAATGCAGCAAGTTTCAATTCAGCGATTAACCGAGTTATTAGCGCAGTATTTTTACAAACAATAGAAGAAATAGTAATCAGGAACAGAAAACAAAAACCCACACATTTTCAATGGTACAGATACGTAGACGACATTCTATTTATTATACATGAACAACACAACATAACAGATATACAATCCCGGTAATCCGGACCCGGCTTGATCCGACACACCTTGTAATCCGACATGGGAAACTAAACTAAACTTTAAAATAAAATAAACTTTCTAGACATAAACATTACAAAAAACAAAACTGAATTCATTTTTAACATTTACAGAAAACCTACAGACACAAACAACATAATTCACGCCACATAAAATCACCCACAATAACACAAAAACACATATTTCACATTTAGTTTCAACCGATTAATAAACACACCACTAAACAAAACAATTTACATCAATAAATAATCAAAATAGGGGTAGAAAACGAATACACACAAACACACATAAACAAAATATACAATAAAATCATAAAACAAAAACACAACAAATCCATAACAAAACACAACACAAACACAGCCATAAATAATACAAACACACCTACTAAATTCCACACATTCCATTACATACACAAAGATACATATAACATCACAAAAATATTCAAAAACTACAAAATCGCATATAAAACAAATCACAAACTAATCAACAGATTACAAACAAACACAACACAAAACACAACCATATACAAAAACAGTGGCATATATAAAATCACATGTAGCATCTGCAAGAAAATATACATAGCAAAAACGATACCAAGAACACTCAAATGCAATCAAGAATCCAAATACATACTCGTACCACCCACACTACGCAAAACACATTTTACAAAACAACCACAAACACAATACCATAGAAAACACACTAAATACTTAATACGAGTACTCGTTGAAAGAAAGGATAAACCTTAAGGGTTTCACAAAAACTTTTACCACTCTGCGACATGTTTCGCCACACTATGGCATCATCAGGCAGATATATTCAGATATATTCAGTGGTAAAAGTGTTTGTGAAACCCTTAAGGTTTATCCTTTCTTTCAACGATTATAATGGAGTTTCATCATGTAAGTGCCTCAACAATTCAATAATACGAGTACACTACACTTACACTACTACACTACACTACACTCGTACACTAAAATACTTAAAATACTAAATACATATAAATGTAAATACACAAAAAATCACGTATAACTTTTAATAAATAAATATTTTTCAACTATACAAAAATGGTCTACGTATTCAACACTGAAAGTAATAAAAAATACTTAAACATTAAAGAACACATTCTAATTAACAAACACAAAATCAAACACGAATTACTCAACGAACAACTGAACTCCATACACGACACAATATTCAAACCATTTAATAAACTCCACATACTCACAGCACCCAACGATAACATAAACACTTAGCACACAAAACACCCTCAGATTCTGAAGATGTCTTCAGGGCGAAACATGTTAAACTCAACAAAAATTTGTAAATCCAGAAAATCACGTTGTAATTGAAGCTAAACTGGAAATTCAATACAGAATAATGCGGTTTATGATAGACATTAGAGTAGCGGAATGGATGATAAAATAATGTGAATTGGTTGCAAAATATGCAAATTATATATGTAAATTATCGAAACAAATTTTGGGCGAGAATTCCCACGGTTTTATACGTGCAGTCTTTTTATTGAGCAGATGGAAGTGAGAGGTGCGGGACATGAGGTGATTGAAAAGATTTTGCACAGGTTTCTAGGTCTTCCGCAGTACTTATTTTAACATTCGCGCTGAAATTGGTTCTAAAGGCTTTCTGAAAGTGTACCCAATTTATCCTTGTTTGCTTTTTTACGGGGCGTTGATTTAGACCAGGATTTCTCAAAGTGGGGTACGCGAAATCCTAGTGGTTTGCCATTTGTCGGTAGTTGGTTCGCAACAAATTTAGCTATTGTATTTTTTACATTAATTTTTTTATTTCTTACTTATGAGGGGATTTTATTAGTTCGTTAAAGGGTTAGCCGTCATTTGAAAACTTTAACAAGGGCGTGGTATTAGTGAAATTCAAGGTGACAATTCACAAGCACACGAATGAATTAAAATTTTATTATGTTTTACGCCAAATAACTTGCGAAGGTAATAGTTATAAACATTTTAAGTTTTAAACATGATATACAACGCCATTGAAGGTTATATACCAGTAATGCATTTAAATTTTATTAACTCTGCTATAAAACCTAAAGAAGCAACTATCAACCCTAAAATTAAAAAATAAAACGCGCTTGAAATTAATTCCAAGTTTAAATAATCTATTGCTACGTTTGAATCGTACATTGAATAATAGCTAGTCATGTGTTGATTAATACGCCAATTGTCACACTCTGTCCGGTGCATGAATTCCGTCCAGAGATCGAAATCATTCTCGGAGAAAATGGCATCGTCCAGAATTTTTTTAAATGGTGAGTGTTTTTTCAAGGCTATTACCAAACCTGTTTGCTGGAAACACTCATCAAGTATCATCATACTGTCACGAGCATAATCATCTAAATCATCAATTCCTACAACAGTTCTACCAAATCTATAAACAGGAATAGCGTAGATTTTATTTTTTAGTGCTGACATTTTTTCTTCCATATTCATAAACTTTTTACTGTTTTCAACTAAAGGATATACTTTTTCAGAGGACAACCCCTTCAGTTCTTCTAATCCAATGTCACCGTCTACTGCAATCCGAATTCCTTTATTTATCATATCATCGAGTGTTTTAAGCGGTTCTTCATACCGCGGATACTTAAAAATGATGTAATACGAAGCGGAAAAATAAGCGGAGGTCAAAATGGCACTGATTAAACATGTAGTAACGACTATTTGTTTAATAGGTGTTCGTGGAATGACATTATTCCCACTAACAATTTGCAGTTGATAGATTCTTATCAACGCTAGTCCTTGATCGACTTTCTGTTGAATATCCAAATGATACAAAATGGATTGTATTATAATAACTACCATGTAACATAACCACACTTGGATTTGCATCGGGTGAAACACAAATGTCTCTTTTGGGAGTAGTTCTGGTTTGTGAACCAGAAATGTCAAACATGGATATGCGTAAGCATAAGTCATCTCAATATTATATTGGAATATTAATGTTTGTATCTGAGCACTCATGGTGCCATCCCATTCTGGGTCATAGGTTGGAAAAGTATCATTTATTGTAGGAAACTGTACATTTTGATAAATTCTCTTGAAATGTATTCCGGTTTTCTTTTGAAGGTATTTTATCAAATAGTATTCCATACCGCTGACATAATTTGTATCATGATCAATGTATACAAATGGTGGAAAAGCAAAATTGATCAAATTAAAGGTTTTATTTCGATTAAATTTCCATTTTGGGAGCTTTTCATTTGGATTTGTTCCCGGTCTTAAACTTTTTGCAAAAAAATCAATTTGAGTGATTATACTCCATTTGTCAGCTTGGTAGGCAACTTGTAAGACAATGATGTCAATGGCTTTAGTTTCTATAATAGAATAGTAGGTCTCATTTTCGTATTGAATGAAATTTGTGTTTGATTCTCTGTTATCACCCATATCTATTAAAATTATCAAACTGGCTTGCGGTGTAAACATTTGCTTCTGTAAAAATTCACCAAGATGTTTTTCCGCGGCCATTTTGTCGGTAACAATTACATAACCAGTTGTTATACCTATGAATGCATTCCCACATGTTAATGGTATATTAAAAGATTTTATCATAAATGATTCCAAATAATTTTTGTTTTCATTTTTTGGTAATTGTAGAATTTGAACCGTTTGTTGATTTGCTTGCTGCCAATAAACATTATTAACAACTTCTGCAATATTTTTATGTAGTGTCTCAATGGGTATTCGATTTACCGATACATTTTCTACAAAAATAAGTGACAACAACGCCTTTAGTAATAGTTTAGACATTTATTTACGAGTAGCTCGTACAGAACTTGGGGCACATCTGGCCAAGGCAGTCCAATTAGACAGTCTTTTTTACACAATGTAATAATATTTCATCCTTTTTTTATTGATTTATGTTAAATGTATTTATATATTGTGATTTTAGTTTGCATGTTAAATTAAGTACTTTCTGAGGTTACATCAATATCGCGTGTAGTCACTTATTTATTAATTGTAAATAGCAAACAAAACGTTTATTTAGAGCTGCGTTTATTGTAAATACAGGTTAATGCATAATTTTAGATTTTTTATTTGTATGGTTTGATATTTTACTTTCGACTTTTGATCAGAAATATATATGGAAAATAGTAGGAAATCATATATACTTTAATTTTTAAATTGTAAGTCGAACAAACCACTTTAAATATGCGCAGATAATTTCGTACATTTAGTAATTTAATACTCATACACCGTAATAGACGCATTTTATATAAAAATCTATTTAAAATTCAATTTTGTCAAGGGTTTGAAATAAATACTGCTCATGTAAATCGTTGAACGATACAATATCGTTTTGTTTTCAAATCAATGTAATCGCTTCGTAAATCTGAGAGTCCGAAAAGTGCAGTTGATCCCTTAAACTATGATGAGTCAATGCTGATGTACAAGTATACATTCACAGTTTGTATGATCATAAAGTACGTATACGTAGTATGCTGATAAGCATATCAGGCAAATGAATTTAATCTTATCTCTTCTAAATATTGTTAATCATGATATTACTTTCTAGTTAGGGTTATACGTCTAGTATGAGTCAAACATTTGAGTGTTATATTTAGTTAATTTAGTTAATTCTGGAAAAATGGAATATTTCTGGTATAGTTTCAATATTCTTCTTACTATAATAATTTCACTTATAGTAGAAACACATTGTACGATGAATCAAAGTCGAATATCAGAAAATCAAGCAAAGCGACACTTAGTTGAGATCAAATGTACATCGAATTGTATCTGTGATCACTTTCAAGGGTTGAGGAGAGCAACATGCAGCGCAAAAAAGATGGTGTATGTAAAAGATAATATTCCTAAAAAAACAGAAATATTAGATTTCTCATATAACTATTTAACAAAGATTCACAACAATGAATTTCACGTAAGTAATAATTTTATTGCCAAAGATGTCAAATAAATCAACATTCATTTGCAGGATAATGATCTAAACTCTTTAAAAGTTTTAAACATGTCCCATAATAAACTTGGTGAGATCGACATTTTTGCATTTGAGCCCATCAGAGAATTGGAAATCCTTGATTTATCTCACAACGCTCTGCAATACATACTACCAGAATGGTTTTGGGAACTCAGCGTTTTAAAAGAAGTACACTTGGATCATAATAATTTAGGAGCGCTTAAAAATGTTCCTTTGTTTAAGAGCGATACTCTACAAGTAATGATAAATGTATTAAAATATTTTCATATATAATAAAGTAATATTTTCTATTGTTTCAGGTATTGGATCTATCATATTGTCAACTACCACATATACTGGATTTAACCCTGTCGGAAATGCCTAACTTACATACATTAGACATATCGGAAAATTTCTTAATTAACATTGAAATCGCAACTATTTCACATTTGCAATATTTGGAAAAAATTCAACTTCATGGAAATTCAATTGAATGCAAGAATTTGCAAGATTTTCTTGCTTTTCTTGATGGCCATTCGGTTAGACATACATCAGATTGTGTTGAAGAAGATAATAGCGACATAGAGATGATTGAAAATAATGGAAATATACAAAAGCAATCAAATCAATTTGAAAAAATGATTGATTGGGCCAGTTATACAACAAAAAAGCCCGAATCATCTTGGATTTTTGAAGATATCATTACGAACCAGGGTGTTGAAGAAAAAGAATGTCCCCAGCCAGTTCCCGATACTTTCCTACAAAGAGTTATTGCAATTTCTCCAATCATTGTGCTCTCAATGTGTGTAGTGTCTGGATTTTTGGTGGGGTTAATACTTGGGTGTTTGTGCAGATTTAAGAAACCTGTAAGAAGACCAAGACATCGTAAACCTATCCACCGTATAAGCAGAAGTTTTAGTATAAGAGGTGGTCAAGTTCATGATCGAGAATTTTTAATTGAACAATAATTTGTTATAACAAAAATAAAGCAGACAAAATAACTATTAATACATACGAGTACAAAATGGCCAGTCGGCCTGTGTAGAAAGCCAAGAGCTTGTGGAATCGCTCTTCCAATCTTTTCGAACCATGGAAGCCTTTGGCTGCGTAAGAGATTCTATACCATAAATACCTGCGATGCGCCTTGCAGAATTAATCTGCCTCCTCAAAGAAATAAGTTTGGCTTGCTGTATAACCACTAGAGCATCCGTTTGCTCAACTATAGTGAGCGACGGGAGGGCTCCCCGGCTGGCCAATCATAGACACATAGACACACTTGGTATGGAATTAATAGCCCACTTAACATTTCGCGAACAGTGCAACGCTTCCGGCATGAAAACAGCAGCTGCATTCGCTTAATAGATCTTAGATGAAATTAGCGTCGACTTCACAAGCTTGCCAAGGTTTGACATCTTAGGAAACAACTTCAAAAAGTAGTCCAGTCTGAAGGTCTATGCTGCGTTGGGGGTTCCAAGGGCTTGTAAATTTATTTTCTAAACCGTACAACCTAAGCCGCAGTATTCACGATTTGTCCTTGCGTGAGTAATGCCCATACATAAGCCCGACCACGGAAAAGTCGCTTAGGGTATAGTTGTTTCCAACTTCCAATCGTTCCATAATTCACGACTTAGGAACTGGCCTGGTAAGGAGTGTTTCTCTCCTTCAGGAGCAATTAATCCAGCAGTAATATAAAAATATGTTTTTATATTGAATTATAAATTACCAACTATTCAATATTGTTTATTTAATAATCCAGACTGTTATTCGAAATTAACACATCATTACCACATAAATCTACAAATATGTTTGGTATACTCGTAGGTATACTGCATTTGGAAAATGTGGTTTCAACGTACACTTCCCATCTGTAAAAGGGCATTAAACGTACATATACCAGTCTATATTCACATATATTATATATATTGAAGAACTCTTTTAGTAATAAAGTATGTATTTTGATTTGATATTTATACTCTACTTATAGTAGATTATTAAATCATTGCTTAAATTTCAACTAGTTGTTACATAAATTTTTCCAATTAAAAATCATAAATCAGAAGTAGTCAAACTAATATAGTACAACCTACTTCACAGTATACTTCAACATTCGTTTTGGCCAAAACCTCATTTCCGCACCACACCACAAGTGCTGCGTCTTTTTACCCTAAGTGATAAGGGTTGTTTACGTATAGGGTTGTTCACCCTTAATTTTTTAAATTTTGGTCGAAATTTTTTTATTTTTTTTAATGTGGCATTAAAATATACATACAACCCTAAATTTTTGGTTTCTTATACTTATATATTTTACGTTGATAAGTGATGAAAGTGAAAGACGAAAGTATGCGCAAATGCGTTAAATCTTTTATGTATAAGGCACTTAAACAACATTCTGAAGACATAAATTTTGGAGACACGATGTATGTCATCGACAATGGATAGCTATGACACCGAGTCAATTGACATCGCGGTGAATCGTTTTCATCGTTTACATCCAATGCCATTGTCGTATTTGACCGATATCCGGAAGATGTAACAAATTGTAGTACCAAATATGCGGAACGATTTCAACGATCGTGAAAAACTGCTTCAGTAGACTTACTTTTTGACGAGATAATGATCCCAACTGTGCCACAATAAATTGATGGCTAATGATATAGGCAAAAGGCCTAAGTAAGAAACGCTTCATTGAAATCTTGAAGATTAAATTTGAAGCTTTATAGTGAAACAAACCCCGGAAGATGCGGATACCTTAATAATTAATACCGCAATATGCGTTTCATCCACATGTATATCTTCTTATTCTTTTGACGGCTCTATCTATGCGTTCAAACATATATTTGCTGAAACCAGGTAAAGGAAAAATTTCGCATCAAATATATTCAACAAAATGTATCATAGATAAAACAGCCACAGATCACATATTATTCTTGCACGCCTTCAGTGGCTGTGATTCAACATCAGCCCTCTTTAATAAAGGAAAAATTAAATATATTAATGTACTCCGAAAAAATCAATATTTAAATGAAGTACTCCAGATATTCAAAAACCCAACTGCTGATCCAGTTGAAGAACGCTTCCTTCTTGAATTATACAGTTACAATGATGTGAAAACTATGAAATCGAGAACCAAGAGGATTGCAATGAAAACGATAATGCTATCGCGGATAATGTGGAAGAAATTTCAACCTGTGACTATTGATCGGTCTTGAAGATGATAAACTCACAACGCCTGGTCCATCGAGAACAGCAAAGTGGAGGAGAACGCACCAAATTTTGGAATAGTCCATGTGGATTAGACCTCCTGACCAGGATAAAAAGAACGCGCCACTTACTCTACCTCATGGTGGTGTGGAAATGTGGCCAAAACGAATGTTGAAGTAGACTATGCGACAACCGTACGCTAAAACTATTAATTTTACAAGAAAAATGTTAGTACCTAAATTATAGGAAAATTTCTCTAGTTTAATTTATTATATAGATATTTTGATAGTGAAATGAGTCAGAAAGAAGATACAGTGGAATCCCGGTAATCCGACAGTCACTTTGCACGGCAGTGTCGGATGATCGAATTTGTCGGATTATAAAAAAGTTCCTAAAACCCCTTACAGTCTGGAATTTTTTACAAAAAAAAATACCTTGTAATCCGACAAATTACAAATCCTAAAGTACAAACATATGGCACCACGTCGGATTACAAGGTGTGCTGGATTCTTGCACCCTCCTTCAATAGTCGATGTCGCCATGGCGCGTTACCTCTGGGACATCCTCGACACTTGGCCACAATTGAAATTAATTAAATACTAGCTAGTTGGCTGACGAGTACACGAGTACACAGATCACCATCAGTTCTATTCTGAACTTCTTTCTAAACTTCCTTCCTGTATTAGAATTTCGGTGCCTGCCTTCTCGCATTTGCCAAATCTCTGTCGATTTTTATGTAGAATCGTTGTCAATACCGAGCACAACCTTCTTTTAGCGAAAATTATTATAAAACTTAAATTAACTTTTAAAAAAGCTTATAGAAAACCTAATATAACTGCTTTAATCAAAAAGACTTCAAAAGAAGAAGCAAATTCAACAGGGGACAATGACATCAATCACACTTGGATGATACCCAAAGAAAACATTATTCAAGCGACAGAGAAAGCAGTGGGAACAAAAAGAGTTGGTACTAAAATAAAACCGATTAAACCCCTCTGGTTCACTCTGGATGTTAAGAATACATGTCAAGAGAAAAAAATGGCTTATTTACAATATAGTACACAATGAAATAAAAGACCTGCTGAGGAGAACCAAACTTCTATGGTTTGCAGAAACAGGTGAGGAGATTGATCAGAAGTATATACAAAGAAGTTAATGAGTTAACTATCATTAATCCTATTAATTAAACTGAATGGCAAAGAAAATATTCCTCGGATAACTGTGAAAATAACAACATCGACATAAGTAGAGAGAACATAGTGGCAGCACTCAACAAGCTTAAGAACACGAAAAGCCCATAATTGGATGGAACTAACTAAAAATAAGGAGTATTTGTGTCCTATGTTCAGACTTGGTTTAGCCAAGGCCATCACAACCATTTCAGAGACATCAAGATAGTAGTTTAATTTTTCTTTGGCTGAATATACTTTAAAGTTGTAACAGTGCCAAAAGCTGACTCAATCAGTTTGTAGAACTTAATATCATATGAGTCTGTTTCGAAGGACTGCACTGTTTGAGAGAAAACGTTCTTTTAATTTCATCAACACAATGTCAATTGCGACGTCCTCCATCATATAAACTTCCTGGAACTCCAATAGTTGATGACCGGTGTGAGTTTTTGCATTTTATCCTTCAGGTCACTTGTGTTGTTTATAAGAAACAGAAGAACCTGGTAATTTGCAAGAATCTAGAATTTATTTAGGGACATAGACTTTCAAAATATTGGTGTATCTATGATTGCTCTTTTACTAAAATGAAACTCTGCATCAAACACAATATGAAATATTAAATTTAGCATTCTGTATAGTGATGTGCCAACTCGGAAAACTCGATAACATTCTTGGTACGTTCAGCCCCTAGTGCTGAACTGCCCGTGGTTTCCTTTATCTCCTTCGGCTTAACTGTCCGGTAAGGTTTTCGTTCGGACGCTCGTACTGAACCGCCCCCGGGTTGAGCCGATAACATTCTTGGTACGTTCAGCCCCTAGTGCTGAACTGCCCGTGGTCTCCTTTAACTCCTTCGGCTTAACTGTCCGGTAAGGTTTTCGTTCGGACGCTCGTACTGAACCGCCCCCGGGTTGAGCCGATAACATTCTTGGTACGTTCAGCCCCTAGTGCTGAACTGCCCCTGGTCTCCTTTATCTCTTTCGGCTTAACTGTCCGGTAAGGTTTTCGTTCAGACCCTCGTGCTGAACCGCCCCCGGGTTAAACCGATAATATTCTTAGTACGTTCAGTGATCAATGAGATAATTAACGAATACCGCCACTATTCCATATACAAAGCATATAACCAGTAATCTACAATGTTTATTTCGCCATTTATACGAAGGAGACGAGACCCGCCAACGCATTCACTTCAGCAGCCTCATTTACCTATACACCGGGACCAGATAACACAGATACCGCAATCTCTCCATTACATTTTTTGATACCTACACACTTGCACTGTAAATTAAATTCATAGCAACTTTCTAAATACATTTTATACAACTGTTGAGAAATAAGATTTGGTCAATCTGCAGTGGATCGCATTTTCTGTCAAGATATGGTAATTCAATATATTGTTTAACCATCATAGCTGCAGAAGTGTATGGAGTTAGGTGAGCACTACTCTCCATGAGTTTTTTATCGACAGCTCCCCAAAATGTCGTCTCTATCCGAAACAGCAACAATTGAAGTATTTGGGCTATTTGGGCTAGATGAAGGTAGAACTTGATCGGTGCTCATATTTGATAACTCATTGATTACCCACATTTGCGCATTATTAACATTACTTTCTAAAATAATCTTCTAGAAATAAGCGTTGGGTAAAGATCCCCACAAACATAACAACCATTCGGTTTTCGAACTCAAGTTAGAGAGAATTCAACTCGAGTGGATTCGAGTTACGCCCAACTCGAGTTGACTCGAGTTAGGTACTCGAGTTAACCATCACTAATTCTGTACGACTTTCCGACTGTATCCAAACTATCTTTGTGGATGCCAGGTGTCTCTTTGGTTCGAGGCTCGTTGATTTGTCACACACTATATCCTTACCAGTATGTAGCTTGCGATGCGTCATAAGTTGATTGGACTGACCAAAAGTCTATGAACAAACAAAAAATTACAGCTTTATATTCGAGTGCGACTCCAAACGTTTAAATGCGGGCAGCTAGCACATAAAGTTTTGCAAAGCATCAATCAAAGATTGGGAGGCTAAACCAGAAAATAAATTGTGAAATTTAAATTAACTTAAAAAAGGTGCAGAGCTACAAAGCAGTTAGAAACAACAACAGAAAGCATTGCAGTGAATGTTTAAATAGAAAAAGAAAATAATGGAACAGAGTGTCTACAAAGCTCATTGTAGATAGCTAAATTTCAGTGTATAAAGATATCTAAGCTGGTAAATACCAAGTTGTATGCATATTGTAACATATAGAGATAGAACAGTTAATATAATTTACCTTTGCACAGAATTCACATTTGAATTGCTTCTCACCAGTGTGTGTTTTCTCATGTTGTACTAGTGATGTTTTTGTAGCCAGTAATCTCTTGCAAAAGCTACATTTATATTGAAGCTGACCAGTATGAGATCTGATGTGTTTCAACAATTTTGAATGTGATGGCCATAGTTTGCCACAAATTGGGCACAATTTTGATTTGGCAGGAACACTGTCACAATCAACAGAATTATTTACAGATGGCTCATCCTTTATATTCTCTGTGCAGACATCACCAATTTTAGGAGGTTGTGTCTTGGTTTGAATAACATTGTATGACGCCTTACATTGTTGTACAAAACCAAAGAAATCCTTCAAACTGTTAAAACAATCTGTACAAACCAGTTGTAATATGCCTTCATCAATGGATGAATCTAAAATCTATTCATATTTAATAGTAATAATTATAGTAATATTTATTTCGGGACAACTTACTTTGTTGTAACAAAAAGCTATTAGTTCTTTACTATTTTGTAGATTGATGCCATCAACACAATTTTGCAAACACAATGGGCATTGCATAGTTATTACTAATTACAAGTACTCGCAAACTAGTAAATCTGAATTATATTCTGAACCTGCTTCCTACAAACAAACTAACTTTAAAAACGTTAGCTACAACTAAACAAGGTATACAGGTTAGGATTGCAGTCCGGAGGTGAGTCCTACAGTATGAGTTAATGTTATGAACAGTGGGTAAGAATGGCATCAACTTCTGGGCCAAATTATACTTTGCTAGAGCGCGCTACTTTACTAGAAGTACCTACTAGTTTAAATTATTTGGCAAAAGTGTTGCAAGGTTAATAATATCAAAAATTAGTAAATAAAACTAATAATATAATTAAATCATACTAAAATTATTTGATCAAAGTGTCAGGAATATTTTGAATAAATGGTGTGACTGCAGTGGTATTTCAAATAAAGTTAGTATGCATGTAAACAAAACATTACACAATATTAAGTTGAATACAGTTAAATAAATAGATTAGTGTTCAATTATTTATCGGAGGAGTACGGTAATTAACACTGTGACACGGCATTTTTATATATTAGAAGATTATAATTTGGCTATGATTCTGAATTTTCTTTTAAGTTTAATAAGTTAAATAAATTAATCTATTTTTGATTAAAAATGGAATTTACCAAGAGTGAAAGGGACAAGCCCATTCTTATTTACGCTGGGTTTGAATATCTTCAATTCAGAGTGAAAGAAAACATCATTGTGTGGAGGTACAGGCAAAGTCGATCAGCGAAATATGATGCACAAATGAAAACCTCGAATAATGCAATTATTGAAGAACCCACTACACATTGCTATGATTCCTGTCCGCAGCAAATTGAAGCCCAGAAAGCCCAAATTAGGATGAAAGAAGCGATGACTGATATTGGTGCAACGCCAAGAATGTCATTGGGGCGGTGATGGCAACCGTGCATAATAACGTTTTAGCTCATCTTCCCAAGCAATCGTTCCTGCAAAGAAATTGCGTAGGCATGGGCGAGCAGGACATCTGCCAAACCCAAGAACATCTGCTTTCGACATGCCAGCTAAGTATGCCCCAGAAATTCTTCACCATAGCGGCAGGGACGATCCAGAAAGGATTTTGGCTTTGGGAGATAGAGCATTGTTAATGCAATTGAATCAGGAGGAAATATATGGCGATGGTACTTTTAATAAAGTGCCAAAAATATTTTATCAATTGTATACGTGGCTCGCTAAAGTAAGTAATTCATATCCGCCATGCATATATTTCTTACTGCAGAAGAAGAATGCAAACACATCTAGGAAGATGTTTGACATTTTGCAGGAATTGCTTCCAAATTGCGCCCCTGTCAAAATTTTTGTAGATTTTGAACAAGCATGCAAGAATTGCGCTGCAGATGCATTTCCAAATGCAGAAATCAAAGGGTGTTACATTCATCTGACCCAGAGCCTCGTCCAAAAAATAGAAAATGTTGGCCTAAAACAGCAGTATGACACCGATATGGACATCCGAAATCAGCTTAAATCTTTTGCTGCTTTGGCGTTTGTGCCCATAAACGATATCGTCAAGTTCTTCTGTATTTCCGCGCAACCTACGTTGGTGCCCCTGATAGGAATCCGCAGTTTCCAATGAGAATATGGAATCTCCCATAACTATCAATTGCTGTGAAGGATTTCACAATGCCATGAATTCCCTTTTCCATTGTAGCCAATCGAGTGTTTGGCGATTGTTTGACGGCTTGCAACTAAATATTGGGTACCATAAATTAGCATTGGCTAACGCGGCCAAATAGAAGTGAAGAAAAAAAAACGAAAATCTGTACATTGCAGTACGAGTACATTTCGTGTTTTACTTTTATATGTTTCACGTACTATTTCCTCAACCGCCTAATTTTGTACAAATAAATAAAAACCTAGTTATTTAATAGATCATTTATTCGTTATTTAATAAGAGATAACCCGGTAAGTTTAAATTTGAGCCTTTATAAACATTCTTACTTTTCAATTACAATTCAAATATAACAATCATTTATTATTATGAATTAAAAGTAGGGTAGACTGGGTACGGTTGTGACAATTTGTGTTTGATTACCAATAGTTTTGTTAATTTACCAGTTAGATCGTAGAAAAGTAACTTTTATGATAATTTGTACATTTGTCTATACAAGAATACTAAAATGTTGGCCCTAAATACGACGTATAACTAATAAGATAAAAAGCAAAATGCTTATAAATAACCACCAATGTCTTCAATTTAAAAGAAACAAAAACAGAAGTAATCCATCTGTGGTTACCAAACAACAATACCCGCCGCGTCATCGGCCCTGAACGCCGTCCCATCCGCGAACCGTCCCGCCCCCGTCCTTTATCACGGTTCGACCGCCGCCACCAAATAGTTATTGCGGCGCGCCACCGGCGTCCGCAGTCGCCCATTTTAGCCCTGGTGCCGCATGTCCCGCAAATGTTGACCGTGCGCAATATTGTCCGTGAAATATTATAACTGTTTCCATAACGGAGGAGAAAAATCAAGACGAGAGTCCGAGAGTATTGGGTGCATCCCATCCACAGTGATAGATTATTAAATGGAAATTCCATACCATGCACCCAAAAGTACCTGGATTACCCGAATAAGTTTTACGCGCATTTTATCGGATGACTCATAACTAGCGCCAAACTGGAGCGAACTGTCGAGTTTGGCCGACTAAACAATCGGTCGGTGTGCGCGCTTGCGAAGAGCTCCATATTGATTTAGTTTGAACGCAGTTAGGTAGCCCATCAAACGTATTTATCGGCCGATACAAAATCGTTGTAGTATGCGGATTTGCATACATTTTCATACTGATTATAAGCCCGACCAAACTATCGGCCGATAAAGTTTGTGGTGTGCGGGGGCCCTTACAGTCCGGAATTTTTTTACAAAAAAGTGGCAAATGACCATGTCGTATTACAAGAGGTGTCGGATCAAGCCGGGTCCGGATTACCGGGATTCCACTGTAAAATGTTTTTGGCGGAGCGTAACGACTACGGTACTGTCCCGCGACTGTGTTTATATATTCAGTTTATTTATTTAATAAATAAATTCTGTTGATCAGTAAAAATGACACATTGACATAATTATATTAAAATTCAATTTTGTGAAAGTAGCTACGTGTAAAAATTTTGTAGTTTTGAAAATGAACGTTTTTGGTCGGGCAAAGAAATGTTTTGATTTAAATTATGTGCAGTATCAAAATCAGAGGCACAAATCTAAAATATCATGTGATCCGCCTGAGGTTCAGGTATGTTAAGCTGCAAAAGCTGAATAGTGTGACTTATATGACAATTCAATTAAATCCAATTAATTTATTTCCAGCAAAGACTAGATCTCCATCCTAAAGTGCCACAACACATTACACTAATACCAACAGTTACTACAAAGAAGAATGTTTTTGAATGGAAAAGGGGTTTCGATAAATTAGATAAAGTAAATAAGCAAATGACAATGTTTAAACAAGTTAATTTATTAAAAATTTTAGAAGGGACATAACTTGGCTTATGATTTTTCTGACATCAAGTCTTCAACGCTTTCTGAACGGGCCGCCATTAAAGAAGCTACTCGTTGTTTAAAGTGTGCTGATGCTCCATGTCAAAAATCGTGTCCAACTCAGGTCGACATTAAATCGTTTATTGGCAGTATTGCGAATAAGGTGAGAAATGTTTAAATAATAGATTAATATAATTGTAAGCGTATTTAGAATTATAATCTTCCATTATTGGATTTAGCTTTGAAGCGGGTGGGGTTACTATATTACTGATTATTTACTATAACGAAAAAATATTTAAAAGAATAGAAAAAACCAAGCCTAGAAATAAATAAGAACTAAATAACTCAATTCATTCCACAAAAACAATTGATAATGCCGCTTAGATTGAACCTGTTCCACAATCATCAACAGTAACTCCACCCGCTACAAAATTAAGTCAAAATTTTGAAAATAGTAAATTGAGTGATGACAAACATAATCTAAAAATTAATATAATTCAGAATTATTATGGTGCGGCAAAAACAATTTTTTCGGACAGTCCATTTGGCACATCTTGCGGTATGATTTGTCCAAGCTGCAGTTTGTGTGCGGGCAGTTGTAATCTGGACGCAACCGAAGAAGGTCCAATTAAAATACGTGGCCTAGAACACTTTGCCACTGAAGTGTTTAGCAAAATGGGCATCCAACAAACGATCGATCCTTGTATCCCAGTGCCAGATAAACCAGACAGGCAAATTTGCATTGTTGGAGGCGGACCTTCCTCATTAACTTGTGCCACATATCTGGCTCGATTGGGATACACTAACATCCATGTATACGAGAAGGAAGAATTCCTGGGAGGCTTATGCGCATCCGAGATTCCTCATTTTAGGCTATCAATGAGTGCAGTGAACTTTGAGATATCAATGGTGCGAGACCTCGGCGTGCAGGTCCATTGCAATTGCCCGCTTCACACTGAAGGCATCACCATTGAGAAATTGCTTTCGGAAGGTGCTTGTGCTATTTATTTAGCGATTGGACTTCCACAACCCCGTCTATTGCCAATGTTTAAAGGCCTCACGGCAAATATGGGCTTTTACACTTCGAAAAGTTTTATGCCACTCGCTACCAAGGCAAGCAAATGGGGTCTGTGTGGGAAAAAAGCAATGGCTAAAAATATACCACGGCTTCATGGCACTGTAGTTGTACTAGGTGGTGGTGACACTGCTTTCCATTGTGCCACGACCGCTTTGCGCTGCGGCGCAAAAAAAGTTTTCGTTGCATTTCGGGATCAAATGTGTAATTTACACGCTGTACCAGAAGAAGTTGCAATGGCCGTGGAAGAAAAATGTGAGCTTATTGGCTTTGCTAGTCCACATAAGGTGCATCTAGAAAATGGAAAAATGAGCTCCATAACGTTTGCTCGCAGTACACAACAAGATGATGGAAAATGGATCATTGACGATAAGCAATTAACTACTATTCCAGCCGATTTTGTAATTACTGCGTACGGTTCTTGGCTGGAAGATGAAAATAGTTTGTTGGTAGTGAAACTGATTATAAGAGTTTTTATTATTGTTATTTTAGTGATCAAAGCCTTAAATCCGCTTAAGCTTGACAAAGGGAACAGACCTGTGGTTGATCCAAACACATTACAAACATCTGTGGAGAATGTGTTTTCCGGCGGTGACGTAACTGGACTCTCCGGGACAGTGGTGGACGCAATCAATGATGGAAAAGCTGCTGCTTGGCATATTCATTGTTTACTTCAGGTACGTTGGGTATATAGCTAGTTGTTAATATATATATTTATTGATACAATGGTTAATTTGTTATTTAGGAATTGCCATTTGAAACTAAATGCAAATTGCCACGTTTTCACACGAACATCGATGAAGTCGATATTTCCGTTGAATTGTGTGGCTTGAAGTTTGAAAATCCGTTTGGTTTAGCGTCTTCTCCATCGTCGAACTCCGCGCCAATGATACGCCGTGCATTCGAACAAGGCTGGAGTTTTGCTGTGACAAAAACCTTTACATCAAATCCACATTCTGCTTGGAATCCTCAAATTGAGCGCACAGAAAGATCTGGTTATAACTTGGGACCGCATCAGAAGGCTTTCTTTAATGTGCAAGTTTCGTCCGATAAATCCGTAGATTATTGGTGTGAAGCTTTAGTAGAACTAAAAAAAGATTTCCCTGAAAAAGTATTTGCCAATTCTAAATGTGTATTACATTTGTTAATACTTTTGTTTATGCTCGGTTTCAGATTATTATTGCAAGCATTAGCTGCCCACACGCAGTCGAAGACTGGACAGAGCTTTCTAAGAAAGTCGAAGCGTCTTGTGCAGATGCTCTAGAATTAAACATGTCGTGGGTAGAATGTGAAACTGACTCGGGCAAGCCTTCAATTATTGGTGAAAATCCAGAATACGTCCAGGAAATAGTTTCATGGGTTCGAAAATCCGTGAAAATTCCAATATTTGTCAAATTAACTCCAAATGTTACTAACATTGAACAATTTGCAATTGCTGCTAAAAACGGTGGCGCGGATGGCGTAACTGTAATGAACACATTAATGGGAATGATAGATATGAAGCCAGAAGGTCAAACGAAAAATGCGCAGACTGAACTTCGTTGTTCGACGATTTTTGGTGGCTTGAGCGGTAGCTCTATGCGCCCTATAGCATTAGCAGCCGTAGCCTCAATATCTAAGGCAGTTCCTAATTTTCCAATTTTGGGCACTGGTGGTGTGGAATCTGCTCAGACTGCTTTGCAATTCATCCGAGCAGGTGCAACCCTGGTTCAAGTAAGTGGTGCTATTCATAACCAAGACTACACCATCATCGAAGACTTTTGCACTGGATTAAAAGCATTGCTTTATCTCAGCGTTCGCTTGCCGGATTGGCATGGTCAAAGCCCTCCACAATTTAAGCAACAGAAAGGCAAAAAAGTGCACACGCTGTGTAACAATGCCGGGGAATTCATTCCTCACTTTGGGCTTTATCAAAAGGAACGTGAGAAGCAAATGACGGAGTTACATGTTAATTCAGCTGGGGAATTATTGTCAGCAGATCACACCACTGTTCCAGATCCACCTCCTCTTACTAAGGACCTCCAGATTCCCAAAATAAACGATATAATTGGAAGCGGCTTGAAAGAAGTGCTGCCACACAGTGAAATTGAGAAGCGGGAACAATTAGTTGCCCTTGTTGATAACGTATAATTTAGGTATTCTTTCATACTTTTGTCATAATATGTTTTTTTTTTCTATTAGGACATTTGTATTAATTGTGGGAAATGCTACATGGCTTGCAATGACTCTGGATATCAAGCTATTGAGTTCGATAAGAAAACACACCTTCCAACTATTACAGATAATTGTGTTGGTTGTGGAATGTGTAGATCTGTGTGTCCAATCATTGATTGTATCAAGTGAGTTATCTGAACATTAATTAATGACATAATTCGACTGATGTTATAAACACAGATTATACACTACTAATGGTTATAATAATTTCAGGTTAGTTCCCAAAAAGTAAATTCAAAAGAAGTTGACTGGGTAAAAATGTGAAAATAATTTTAGGTGCAAAAACCATGAACTCTGTATATTTTTGTTTTTACGTTCATCAAATATTTATGCTACTGAATTAATCTGATGTTTTAAAGTTGGAGATGTTCTATACATATCAGCCGGCACGCTAGGTTTGAAATTGTCATAATTGTGTTGATGATTAATTAAGGCGCAACATTAGTAGTCAGTAAATAGAACAGGAAATTAATTAACTTAAGGAACACAAAAAGCCATATAACTTACCAACAGTGCGCGTACTCGTATGTTTGTCTTCATCAGTTTACTTGTCTCGTATAATTTATTTGCTTCATTCGCATTCAAAGCCCGCGTTTAAAGTTAATAAAGTTGTTACAAGTTTATTTTTTACAGCGCTCAGACATTGTCGTGCAAGACGCATGCTTCTTAAGGAACATAATTCTTGTTATGAGAATCGCTTTATAAATTTAAATTATTGTCCAGGGTCACCAGAATTTATTTATTTTCTGATGCACGGAATGTGGCCGATTGAATGGGTTAATACTTGCACCTACACACACATTCTCAGGTACGAGGTGCAATGGATACGTCAAAATATTCTTCACTGTACTTAGTCTAAGTGTAAATTTTTACGTATGTTTTACAAAATATTGTTCTAAATTGTAAATTAATAGTCCCAGATACATTTTGCGGCGCTAGTTATTACTAGTTTCAAATTTAAGAAACTTAATAATCATATATAATGTTTACATGACTATTTTAATAATTTTTCTAAGTTGTTAGACCCGCAACCACGTGTAATATATCCAATGATTATGATGCGTATGGGATAGATATATAAAAAACCATCTTTACTCTAGTCAATAAATAAAATTGCGTACTTTATAGCGTAGGGAAATGTTAGGGAACGTCGTTATAAAGAGTGTGTAGTATACACAGAGTATTGTTTGCGTCAACCGGGTGATTTTGTGCACTAAAGGGAAAATATTACGCTTATATGGTTGGCGAAAACATTTCAAAGGTGTACAAAACTTTGTTACATTTGGAAAGTTTTAAACAAAAATATATGTCGTAAACGAAACGAAATGGCACTACGTAAACTTTTCAACTACAAGAACATAATACACAAAAATTTCGATACTGAAATGATTACGTTTGAAACAAGTAATTCAGTACTTTTACGATTTCAAAGCAAAGGTACATAAAACTACAAAATAGAATATTATATACCAGGAATATTTAAAAATTTCCTCAATTACATTTTATTTTTTTATCATAGCTAGGCGAAAAATATGCAACGGTTGATTTAATGCAATTAGTCGATATGCCGTAGATTTAATTAAAATGTATGCATCGTACTCGTATTATGAAAAATATTTTGCCAACCTAGGTCCGCGGCCGTTGCAGGATAACTATGCCGTGATAAAAATACGACCAAGTTTATAGCAACATAAATAACACTGGGGCCACGAACCGAAGTCATTATTAAAATCGAATACCTACATATTCTGCATAGCGGCATAACTTGGCTGCTCACGCCCCGGTCAGCTAATCTAATGAATTCCGTGCTATAATTCGACACCCGCATTGTTTTTGCAAACTAATACGAGCTACACTGCAGGTTCATAAGTATTATAACCTCTTTATTAATTATTGTTCCCTAGATAGGCAAAAGGAAGAATTGCATACTTATCAAGTTCAAATATATTTTGTGCATTTTGATATATTTTATACTTAATTAAACATAATAATGCTACTGAAATTTAGGTTGTTTTTAAATAAATATTAATTTATCAACATTTGAAAATATTGTTAATTTGGAAGAATTCAGAAGTTTTGTACCGCAAAACAACTAAATTAACACGACTAAAAAACTACAGCGCTTAAAAGCAGGAATAGAATATTCGGTTAAAATTATTTTATCTGGTATAGCAATTACACCTTAGTAGAATTAATTAATTTTCTTTTCACCTTCTGACAGAGAAAGCAAATTTCCCGTGCTGTCCATAAATCGAGCAAAAACGGCGCACGCATTCTGAACGAAAATCGCACACAATGGCATTATTTGAAATGCACATACACTCAACCTCCATCCAACATAGTGGCGTTATAAAGAAATTACTTACAATGGCCAGCCCCTTCGAAAAGCGCGCGAGGCGAATGCGTGCGAGGTGGTTAGTCGCAGGAAACACAATTGTTACGACAGAATCGCGTGCGCGATATATAAAAGCACCTAAAATTAATAGCGCCGGCGGGCACGCGCTGCTTCTTATGAGGCATTATGTGTACTCCCTCGATAGCAGCAAGGGCGGCACAAAATGCAACCGAAACTGTCAAAGGTCATAGGTAAAATAACCACATGCATACAAGTCATGCAACGTGTTGTATTTTACTGCCTTTGCGTGCGATTTGCGGCACTTCAATTTCGAAAGAAGGCGCGGTGCCGCTGAGACGATTGTCAATCTTATATACGTGCCGACGAATTATTTCAGCGATATTTGGATTAATTGAAGAGATAAGGGATGGGCGACCAAATTAAGTCTTTGAGCGATGCGCATTGGTTACACCGTGTCGTGCTTGGGGAGAAAAGATTAAAATAGCATGGTTATAATTCAATCCAATTAATTATATTTCAGCCGTCTAATTTCCGGCGCCTGACTGGGTTTCTACTGATGGGTACAGTCACTTTGATTACAGCGTTTGATTATAGTAAACTGGTCTGTATTTACAGTACGTTCTATTTACATTTCCATACTTCCTTGAAAAGCAGTTTATTACATAGTTGTAAGCAAAGACAACGAATTTTATTAATAGTACTTAATTTACTGCTATTTGTAGGTATACTATACATTTTCTGGTTATCACTCTTACTTTATTTGACAGTCTCTTCTTCAGTTATTCTTTGCTGTAAAAAGAAACAAAGTTTATCAAATAAAATGTATAAAAATTAAGATATTGGTAACTTACATGCATATTTTATTTGCATATTTTACCATAAATATTTAAAGAATGTGTACGACACAGAAATGGTAGGTAATGCTGTGCGGTTTTTGATTTTCAGTTATTGCAAATATGTAATTGAAGGAAGCACTATCAGAATAATCAATAAGTTGCAATTAACGTGGTTTCCGTTGCTCCTCACTGAAAATTTACAACGCACATAAAATCACGTAAATTATATCTTTTTACTAGAAATACACCGGTCATGGTTTAGATATTCACGTAACAATCAAAATCAGACTAAAATTGCAAAACTTTTTTTAACAGATTCGTTTTCTCACCGGACTGGAATTGCTTAATAATAAACTTACCCAGCAGCAGGGCCTCTCGCATTCCATGCACGGGTAGATTCTGCACCACCGAGCTACGATCATCCCGCCAAAGTAAAGGCGACACCGACGCGATGCACTTGATTCGCATGGGGCCATCCAGAAAGTGCCGACTGCTGAGATTGAAGCGCATTCCCAAAACGGTCGTCACCAACCCGTGGCGGTGCTCTATAGCCGGATACTTGATCAACGTGTTCGAGTTTGATATCTGCGATAGTAAAAAATAAAATGACTAAACGTGTGCGAAGCGCAGCATGTCACATCAGATTTGTTCACAGAATTTGATCAAGATCGATTTATCTTTGCAATATAAATACGTACCGGTTGATCGTTTATGTACCAATGCAGCAGCGACGCCGGATAACTTTTTCCGGAAGTGCAATTCAGGTTGATCTCGTCGCCGATCTGATATTGCGACTCGACGCCCGTTATCTTCGGGTCGTTGCGCGGAAACGCTGCAGAAATGCGAATAGGTAAATATGGCAAATAGGTCGGAACAGTATGTGTCTGTGAGTCGGTCGGTTGAAAGCTGTGCCAGCGGAATGGAAATTTTTATTTATGTTTAACAGCGATTATGAAAAGAAAGTATAACTTTAATTCACTCAAAGTAACAACTCCAGTGAAAAATACTGTTGAAATTATAATAATTATAATCATAAATTCTTTAAAACGCATTTTAATGGTGCTAATGTGTATTGTCGAATTAAAGTACACATCAATTTTATAGCACTAAAATAAAGTTTGAAGTCAAATGTTGTTTGAAACCTGAAAATAGGTGACGTGAAGCAGAAGCAAATAAAAAGTATATTTAAGGACAAAAGAAAGTTTATCCGACAAGAACAGTTATCATGAACTAAAGGCATATTTATAAATGATCATGAATAATAAGTAAATACACTCACACACGACAGCCAAGCGGGCTTCGCTCTGTGCCGAAGCGAAGAACGGCGCCTCCGCCGAAACTTCGCAGCGATATAATCCACCTGTTTGAAGGCCGACAGATCTCAAGACCACTTTCTTGCTGTCGGATAAACTAATCTAGATTAATGTGTAAAACGTTGTCGGTTAGCATGATATCCGTCAAACAAATTGAATCTGAACTAGCACGCCTGTAAAAGATGGCTGCATAGCTCAATAATGCAATAATGCCTGGCAACGGACGCTTTTCTCCGTTCGTGAGTCCGGTATAAGAATGTTCCGCCGGTAGGGTCCAATGTATCGATTGCGAAATGAGGCGCAATGAACAATCGCTCCGTGCGAACAGTCTCATCCGTCTTCTTAGAACGAGCAACAATTTTCTGTCGGGCATTTATTGTGCGGTGTGAATTCTGACACGAATTATATACAATTCCATCGTTATAATGAATTTGTTCTACTACTAGTGGAGCAATAAAAAATTTTGAAATAACATGATTTTCCAAGCAAATTACTTTGCACTAACACAAATTACGAATTGGGTATAACATGACTTAGACAACCCTAAAAAAATAGATGTAAAAGGTTCTTCACACAAGCTTTTGCCTCCCCAGAAAAATGTTATATGGAAATTATTTTTATTAATAATTATTTCGTGGCTTACATCAACATGTACTCCCTCGACTTTATAACTGTTGGCCTGCGGGCGCTCCTTGAGGACAAATCTGTAAAATTCCTCATTTTCTTTGTACCACTTGACGGCGTAGAGCGTGTCGTTACCAAGATCGTAATCGCATTGTAGCTGAGCCAATTCGCCAGGCCTCCGGTACTGCGGCAAATTCACACGCACCCATTTCAGGCCGCTGGTCGGCGTTGACGCCATCGAAATCAAGCCGCCCACTGTGAAATTACGTTACAACATTAAATTGTGATTGTTGCTTCACATAAAATTAGTCCATGTTCATAGGTATGCAAATAATTTCTTGAAATTAACATTTTTATAGCCTATCGCTGAGTGAAAACTTAAATTTCAGTATTTTTTTGTGAAACTATGCGACAAAAAACGGACAAACACAATTTTGTCGCACCCTGGACACAATATTGTGTATTTCAATGTAAAATCTAAGCAATCGTCATTTACCATGCCCTTGAAAGTCATTGACCTACCCAAACAAAAAACTCTGTATATTAATTACTTACCTATAATAATTTTTGACAAAAACGACAGTTTAAAAAAATAACACGATATAATCTGCCACATCTTCTTAGTATTCGAATTAGTTTAAATGCTGCATTCCGAAATGTAGTACGCCATTAAACTAAAACAAAAACATTAAAAAATTAAATTACGTTTACGTTTTAAAATTGATGTCATGTCATTATGTATAATACGAACACTCCGTCATCCTTGCCATTTCATTAAATTACTCTCAGCATAACTTCCACAATCTGCTAACAAACATATTTCGCAATTTTTTTATGAACTTGTGGGACTGGAACGTTTTACAAATGTTATAAATTACATCGTGCACTCGGTCTCGAAAAAGTTTGCTTGTAAATGTATCGTGTTCGTGCAGACAGGAAATTTTCAGTTATATTCTCGGTGGCGGCGGCAGCGGCGACAGAAGTGACGATGCAGAAAAATCCATTAACTCAATGTTTAGTGCAAATATGTATACGCTTTAAATTCAATGCCGCCGCACTTCACAAAAGCACTCTTCGCTGCGCTTCATTCATTTTTCATTACGATCACCCCAGCGAATGAAAGCGCTTCAACGCTTTTACTACGAAAATGTGACGGGTTTCATTGACTATCAGCAAAATTATATGTTTTTCAATTCAGTTTAATTAATAGTCTTGAAACTATATTATAAATTTCAATTACGAAGTTAAATTAGGCGAAAGACGTTCAATTTTTGTTGAAGAAACCAACAATTAATTTTGAAAAGTTTGATTGCAACATCAAAATAATATTTTTTTCAAAATATTATAATACTTGTAATTGTTTCAAATAGTAATAGGTCATAAATCACTTACAGCCTTAATTTTATGAATCCAATTTGATGTGAAAGCTAATAATCAGTTACGAAATTATCAACTGTAAGTAGTGGTCACAATCACACGATTTTTAATTAAAATTTGCGCACATTGACATACGACACTGACACATTGCAGCTTTAAGAAACGCGTGAAATACATAGATGTATCCGCGCCTCGCGTTCTTCGTTCGAAGTTGACTAGCTTGTGAATGCTGGTGCACGCGGACGAAGGTAGCTCATGAGTGGCGTGCGATTGCGCCGCCTCGCGGTTCCTGTTGCGCTCGACAACAGCCTGCCAGTGCTGTTTCAAATTTGCTTATGCTATTCAAATTGAGTTAATAACCACTACTTCATGCCTACCTTTTTGATATGCATCACACATTTTTAAATGGCGTTTATTAATTCAGTTACTTCAATTAACATCAATCCTACATGTTAATTGACTGCACATGAATGAATTTAGTGTGAGTGTAGTTTTTTTGCAAAAATTATAAAAATGTGAATGAGTTGAACTGAATGACAACCAGATTTATCGAACTATATTCTGTAGAATGTGTGTAACATGAAGTCATGTGGTTGATAAAGAAGCGAAATCAAATGAACATCGTGCAATAACTGGTTATAATAGAACTGTTTCCAACTGAAGGTGAACGTCAGCACCGTCGGCCACAATGGGGGTGAAAGTGCTTTCCTACGAGGTGGAATTACCATTATGTTTTCGTGATTTTGCTTCGGCGTGTTTCAGCGTTGAGGCAACACACGAGACTTATCGTATTTTTTGCATCTAAAGCGATTCTATTCATTGTTAATGTCAGCGGCTGCATGATTAATTGTTTTCGTGCCAAAGAAATGAACTATTTTCGGCGATAGTATCGAGGAAAAAACAATGAAACAAGCAAAGAGCGTTCACGGGCAGAACTTACATAAATCGAACTTTTTTGTATTTTCTTTTTACATGAAGTCTCAATGTTATTGACTAATACTTAAATCTTGAATTCTAGTGTTGTGATTAGTCCATACTTCTTTTTAAGGCATACAATCAACCAATCGTTTTTTGCTTGTGCTTGCTTTTGGACATTACGCGCGCACAAATCTGGTTTATGTGCCACAAACTATGCAAATATATGCTGCTTCTATTTGCATTTTAAGCAAGCCAAATTGTTGCTTTTTCGCACAAGCCAAACGGAACGCGATGTATCTCGCTTATTATGCTGCGCTTATCGTCCGCGACGATGCCGATGTCACTGGCGGCAAAACGATCACAAAAGGTGTTTCTTTGCTACTGGCCATTGCAGATCTCCAGAGTTCTTTATCACACGATCGTTCCCCTAAATTTGTTATTTACAATATCAGCATCATTAATCGCAATGTTAATTCGACAGGTGTCAAGAATAAAGTGATAAAATTTTTTTTGGGATTTAATTGTACCATGAATTACAATTTAGTTTCTAAAGGTTTGCAGGTGTCAAAGTATTGGTTTAGGTAAAACCTTATGTCAGCTTAATACATTTGTGTACCCACGATCCTGGAAAACGGTGGGGTTTCTAAAAATTTTGATTTAAAAGTATATCTGTAACCTTCAATGAAGTTACGAATTATTATGCATTAAAATTTATTCAATTTAGATTTATTGAAAAAAAATCAATAACAGACAATAATTCTAGCCATGCTTCAAAAGTAAAATACGACCACAAAACTAAGTGTGAATTATTCTGCGCACGTAGCCATTCTGGCATTTGCGTGTGGCGGCGAGAGAGGTGACTGGAGACCAAATCGATTTTAATTTTAAAATCCCCTAACCCCCTAAATCAAATTAATGTTTTACGTTTGGCCATTCGGCGGGCAGTGGCTGTGTGTAGCCACGGTTCGGGGTGACGCATATGGTCGCGCGGTCTAATTAGTGACGTATTGCCACGGCCCCATAGTATACACATTCATTTGTTTAGATTAACACTCATGCGTCATGTTCATGCGTGCGTCAAATACCTCTGTTATTTTGAGTATGCATTAAGGTAATAATTTTCTAAAATTATTGTTTTGAAGGTATCCACATCATAATTAATTTAGGTAAAGGTGTCCATTGAAGCGACTGTGATGACAAATGCAAATACGAGTAATAATTATCTATATACAAATTTTTTATTTGGTCTACTTTGCGGATAATTCAATAAACCTAGTATCAATAAAGCAGACAAATTTATTATATTTATTACTTATGTCCGAGACCAGAGAGCTATGTCTTTAGCTCTTAAACAAAAGTGTTCAGATTTAAAAAAGTGATATTGTAAAGATACCTAGTACCGGCTTATTAAAGGTAAATGTATCCATTTATCACTGCATACTACTATTCTATTTTGTGTGGCGCTAGTTCGGTTCCTTTCATCTATAAACCATCACTTTTTCCACGATTTTGAGCCACGAAAAGTGGCACTTTAATCACGGATGGCTAAGGTGACAACAGTATATTAGTCACGGATTTCAGTAACGGAATGAAGGTATATAATAATACCCTGCGACATCAATCAAACCTATTCCCATCATGCGCACTGCTTGTGTCGGTACGTAAGTGATTTCGAGTGCGTGCACATTTATAACCTTACATTTCCTAGTAGTGTGTGAACCAAGTTTGAAATTTTAAAGAGCTTTCACCTGCGCATTAGCCTATGGTGCAGCACCAGACTATATCAAATGCCATGCGCCGCCAGTCAGACAAGTCAAAGCAAGGGCTGCTCTTGCTCGAATCGGTGCGGCACGACATTTATAATCTTGCATTTCTCAGTAGTGTGCGAGTGAATTTCGAAGATTTAAAATACAAAAGTTCGAATACAAAAACTTAAACCTGGAAATAGATTGGGGGTACAAAAAGTAGCGTAAATATCACGTAGCTGAACGTTGTTAAACACTCGATTTATTAATCGCTCGCTACGCTCGCTATCAATCAATCTCGTGAGTAAAGCCCTTGTTTAGCTACTTGATACTTAATATACTATTATCATCTACTTCATACGATAGCTTTTCGCAGATGGAAAAGTCATAGTGATATTCTATTTGGACGAAAATGTATTTAAAATAAATATATTGGACATGAAATAGATAGCTACACAGATGTAGCCTGATGATATGATATCTTATAGCTGTCGAATGTATTATTTTCATGACATCGTTCCATAAATGTGATATATGAATATGTATTGTGTGACATCTGAAAATATTTGCCCATCTATTATATAGTATGTATCGAATAATCGATTAAATACAATTTTTTTTAATCCCTTTTTTAAAATCTGCTTTTTTCACGGTGTCGGGGCTTGAAAAGTGACACATTAGATCTATTGGCTATGACCGTGACTAAGGTACTTTACACTTCTTTGATAGGTATGATGTGTACGAAGTTCGTGTTAAAATTCAAAAGTTTATATACAAAAAATGCAAAATGCGCCCCTGAGAGTAAAATGGGCCAAATTTTATATTATAGAAATGATTGAAAAATCGCGTGATAAGAGATGAATTAGCGGAAAAAAAAGTGAAGCAAGCTGAAAAGGTTGCATTTTAAATATTTCTAAAAGAGGAGCCCATTTTGCCCCACATTATCAACTTTTTATTTTTAGTAAACAGAGTAGATTATTGTCAAATATTTTTCAAAGGGATTAAAAAAATAAAACAATTGAAAAAAAATGTGTATTAAGACAATTTTGTCTTAAACCTCCCCTTCCCCTAAATTCGTTGCAAATATAATTCTGAAACAAAAAAATGTACGCACCTTACAATTTTATCCATAACGCATAAAATCTTTTAGAGATGTTGCCTACAACATTAAAAATGGAAACAATAGTCTTTATTTTTTTTTTCTAAGAATCTCCATTTTTTATGAATATTTAAATAGTGTTTCATTATTCGCTTGACTACAAGGTCTGTTTCAATCACCTAAAAGATGTTTAACATTCGAAGGAAGTATGTCTAAGTAAGTCTACTGTATAACTTCTAACCAGTAACCAATAGGAAGTGTAATGATTATTTGTTTTGGGTTCATTTTCTTTCCATAAAGGTAATCAATAATCTGTTTTGCAGTTTTCGTTTTTTTGACATAAAGCAAAGTTTTATTAGTCAATTTAATATTCCGATCGTTTTTAGGGAATTTGACCTGTTATCTCGATATTGGTGTATAGGAGCGTTTGATTCGACGTGGAACAAAAAAGAAAGAAAGAAGAATGAAAGCCGATTGAATGAAAAATCAAGACAATTTACTCTGCGATCGAATCGAAACTTTATAAATTCAAACTGCGTAATTGAAAATTTAATGTCCACGACGGCAATTGTTAGTAGACGTTGTTGAATACCAAATAACCGTCGCAACTGAAATATTAGTGTGACTTTTTCGTCTGCGAAAACTTTTTGTGTATACTATATCATATACCTACATAATGAAGAGTGTGTGATTATCAAAATTATTTATAAGAATATTAGGACCTTTTCAAGTGGCATTGCGTTAGTAAACAAGAAAAACATTGAATAATTTTGGTAAATTTCGTTTCGTTACTTTAGATATTTGAAATTCCCCAATTCGTTTCTCTTTGGTTATATTTTCTAATACAGGACATTGAATACATCAGAAAAATTCTTGCTTAATTGAAACTGGAGTTTTTAAATACTAAACCTCAACGTGAAAATACAGGGCAAGTTGAAAAAATAGCGTAAACATCGGGTGGGTGAACGCTGCTGAACACTTGATTTATTAAACACTCACTTCACTCGCACTCATTCAATCTCGTGAATAAAAATCCAGTTTAGTCACTTGATACTTAATATACTATTTTCTACTTCCTCCACTAAAGCGTCACTTTTTTACGGGTTTGAAAAAGTGTCACTTTAAACTCGGACGGCCACGCAGTGGAACTTGGGCATTGGTCTGCGCACAACACCATATGAAATTGAAAAGACAATGGTGGTACGAGAGGGTAAGTATTAAGCTGAGTAAAGTAAACTGTACGCTATAGTATAATGCAGTGGAATCCCGGTAATCCGCCTTGATCCAGCACCTCTTGTAATCCGACATGATCATATGCCATATGTTTGTACTTTAGGATTTGTAATTTGTCGGATTACAAGGTATTTTTTTGTAAAAAATTCTGGACTGTACGGGGTCTTAAGCACTTCTCTATAATCCGACACATTCGCTCATCCGACAGTGCCCTGCAAAGTGATTGTCGGATTACCGGGATTCCACTGTATATCGTTTTTCATAACGTTATTGTGAGGGTATAGCGTACAGTAAGTGTTTATTTTACTCAGCACCATATGAAATGTTACTTGCAAGCGAACATCAAAAATTTAAAATACAAAAATTTAATTATAAAAACCTAAACATGGAAATAGAATAGAAGTAGATAAAATAGCAAAAGCATCGCGTGGCTAAACGATCTTAAACAGTTACATTCCTGTGCCGGATGCAAAAAATGAATTAATAAATTATATATGAAAAAAAAACTTATACATATACAATATCTTAATATTTGTTTTGCAGTTTGTTGAATCTGTAAACAACAACAAAAAATTGTTAATTTAAAATAAATTGTTGCAAAAACAATGTGGTCAGATTAAATCAGATTAAAAACTGAAATAATTTTCAGTCTTCAGTCTAAGTTGTGTTCAGTCTAAGTTGTGTTTTAGAACAATAATAATAAACAGTAATAAATATTATTGGAGCATGCGTAATAAAAATTAATATTGAAACAATAATATTGCCATTATTGATGTTTTCTTGTTGAAATGTTATGTTTTTTTTTAATATGTGGTCTTGAATCACACTTTCATTCAAAATCTAAGGAGATTTTGAATTCTTGCCCATGGCTTCATGTTCTACTACAGAAGAACGCTGATTAAGAGTTGACCTGATTGAAACGGACAGCAAAATTGCTATCAATATTATATACGCAGTACAACTTAGGTATATCAAAAGCATGTGAAAAGCAGCTATGTATCGAGCATTAATTTTGCAATACAAAAGTATGCAATAGACATACCTATTATTAATACTGAGATAGTAAAATAGCTAACAACTGATCATTGATTCAGATCAAAAAAGAAACTCTAGTCACGGGTTGAGTCGTCCGTGATTAAAGTGCTACTTTTTGTGTCTTAAAAGCGTAGAAAAAGTGGGGCTGTAAAAGGGGAAGTAGAAAATAGAATATTAAATATCAAATGGCGAATCGCGTAGCGAGCTTTTACTTTAGTTACTGTGGATGCCCTCGAGGCGAAAAATGTTTAATTCAACAAAAATCTTTTAACTCAATCACGTTAAAACTTAAATAAATATATTATATTTAAACAATGAAAAACGTAGTCTGCAAATTAAATAATATGATTAATATGTTTTTAATCTCGAATCTGTAGCACACATGCGTTCATGGCTGTACTTTGAGGGTTCTCAGGTGACTGTCGAATTTTGTTGGATTTAGTGGGAGTCAGTACCTAATTATAATTTTAGAATCAAAATATGAATTGGCAGAAGGATATCTGAAAGATTACAAGATTTAATGATTTAATCACCCTCGATTATATTGAAGCCACCCTTGGCTCCGGCGCCCGCTTGCGGCGAAGTCCGGAACGCCCACAACATCCGCGACCTACAACCCCCAGCGGAAGAGGCCGCATCCCAAGCCGACGAGCCACGAACACCGACGACGGCCGCATCCCCGATGTGGCTTACCGCATACGCCTCGAGCCGGGTACCGCACCCGTCGCCCGCAGACTTTTCCGGCACTCCCAGCCAGATGCCGAAGCCATCCGCGCCCAGGACACCACGGTCCCCATTAGGAGGTCCGCGTCTCCACCCCTCAATGTCGTCACCACTGGCTCCGATGGCACGCCGATTGACGAGAGCTCACAGCAGTCGACCCTCCCCGGTGCTTCAGCGGCGTCCGGCGAGGATCCGCAGTGCACGACGCCCAAGTCTCGCAAGAACGACATGAGCCACTACAACCACCCCACGACGCCTCAGAGTACCGTGCCTTCTCCAGGTGTCGCGAGAATGAACTCGATGCACGAGGAATACGAGATCAGCAGTCCCAGCTGGTCGCGTACTCCTACATGTCCAGTATTTAAAACTCATCGGCCACCTCAGGAAACCTACCGTTCGAAGAAAACGGTTAGTCACGACAAGTTCTATGGAATGGACGACAATCCGGATCGCCGAAGATGGCTAGACAAGCTGCTCGCCTTTATGGAGGAGCGCCGCACGCCGATCACAACGTGTCCGACGGTCTCGAAGAACCCGCTCGACCTCTTCCGGCTGTACATGTTTGTGAAGCGACGTGTCCCCTGGCACCAACCCACGCGCCATAAGCTCACGGCTACGAGTAGTGGCCCCTACGTGGTTCTTCGGTCCCTAGGACCCACGCAATATCAATTGGAGAGGTTCTGCGTACGGACCTCACTTCGAGAGGGGGGAATGAAGCCACCCTTGGCTCCGGCGCCCGCTTGCGGCGAAGTCCGGAACGCCCACAACATCCGCGACCTACAACCCCCAGCGGAAGAGGCCGCATCCCAAGCCGACGAGCCACGAACACCGCCGACCAGACCGCGCTGAGGGTGCTCAGCAAGGGATGCTGAGCGACTCGGCCTCTTTACCATCAACATCGCTCGACGCCGCACGCACTTATCGACCTCTTCCGAGCATCATCAACAATCAAGCACAACCTACGCATCAATATTAAATTAATTTGTTCAATAAATATTGTTTCCAAATTGCTTCATATAATGAAGTTCAGATGGAACCAGTCATTGTCCCGCCAATAAGAGAGCTCTTGTTAAGGCAGGACTAGTGGGTCGTGGTGAGATGTCAATACGGTGGCAAGTGCTTTAGTTTAAGGAAAAAATTAAATTGAACTAACAATAATTTACTAGAGGGCAAATATTAATACATGTAAAGCAAAGAAAAAACTTTAACCTTTACAAGTTATGGTTGTTAAACGTTACTATAATAATATAAGATTGCAAATTTGCTAAACCTGTTGAAAATTCAATTCTTGCTTGAACTGCTTATAGTCAAAACGATAGATGGTGACAAGAGTCCTTCTTGTGACATGATCATGTGCAGCAACCAATCCTGTTTAAAACGTAAAAAAATTTCCGGTACCGGGAATCGAACCCGGGCCTTCTGGGTGAGAGCCAGATATCCTAGCCACTAGACAATACCGGATGGTTACAGTTAAAGCTACACTATTGCTACTAAAGTGGAAGTCACACCATTGCTTTTATTTTTTATTTGTTTACTACTTATATCAGTCAATTATTTATTCTTTCTCAAGGATTACGTAATGGTCTGTCGAGATAGGCCCAGCTCCGCGCTTATAATCGCGTCCGGAGAGGCATCAGCTACCGGTAAATTGGTTCTATTATTGGCACCGTCGAATCAGTCGGCGTTCAGCTCATCGGCACATTGCTCCACGTCTTTGCAGTAGTTATACTGCCCGCGGCAAAACTTAAATCGCAAACTTTGGGGACTCTTTGGCTATCCCAACTAATAGCAATTGTCGTTTAAAAAATTTATATTTCGGATATAAATCCGATAACATTGTTCAAATTTTCAGGACTACTTACGAATATAACCGAGCAAGTCTCCTGAAAATTTGAATTAAATCAAAGTTGGAGAAAAAAGTTTTAGTTACCTGAAAACAGCTTTTTTTAAATTTTAACCGGTTTTGGACGGCTATAACTTTACCTAAATAGAAGCAATCAAGCAAAAACTGCAAAGATTCTATTTAAGTATACCCCAATAGAAGACATCAGCTGCAGGTCGATCCTTAACTTCAAACACTGTACATATACTAGTGTTTTACAAGTAGGTAAAACAAATCAAAACAGTTTAGACCAAATTTCAATTTTTTTTTTCTCAAAAGTAGAGAGTCTACTAAAAAGAACGCCGCTTTGTAGACGCCTCTAAGTTGTATAGAATCTAAGATATAAATTATTAAAAATCAGTGAAATAACAACTTTTTGAAAATTCAAAAAAAATTTCAGCGGCTGAATCTGATTATATCGAGCCCCAATTTTCAGGATCGCTTTCTTTTAAGATGTACTTTTAATGAAAAAAATGAAATCAAAATCGTTGACCTAAGTGCGCACATTTTCGTCAAGAATTAATGGATCTGCCCATACATATATTTTTAATACGTAGTTTAAAATAAATGTACTCGTAGTTGCTCATGCTGTCTAGAGCTTTTAATCTCTTAAAATATATAACGTATTTCAATACAGTTTTCAAAAATTCAGCTTGATTCTGGAAGAATGTTCTTATGTACGAAAAAACGGTGAAATTAAAATATTAGGCACCGATCAGACGATTGGGTTGCAGATGCATTTAGTGTGATTGTAGCTTATCCTTATGCGCCAGGCGCGCGAGCGCTCGCAAACACGGGCGTACGCCCGACGGGAGAACAAAGGACTCCACAGACTCTTAAAAAAAAAGAGTTTGAAAATGATAATTCGGCGAAACGATTGCTTATTGTTTCTGCGCAGTAAGCGTATTTCAGTGATCTTTTTTAAGGATACGCAAATTATAGAGTGGGGATTTAACTCGGTGTTCAATGCTGGCCCAGCCTAGTGATTTAGTTTGATGCCTACAATATTTGTTTCATTCTTATAACCACTTCATAAAACTATCAAAACTGCGGTTGAAACTGTTCCATTTGGCACTCATGACTTTAATGTCGTATTTAATGCAACTTAAGTTTTTATTGTGAGAACGCAGAGAAGAATATAAACTCTAATTCTCCATATATGCGAGATAATAAATACACTAAAAAACGTCGAGAACCATTTCAAATTCAAACAGCCAATAGCGATAACGGATATCTCAAATATCGGCGACGATTGCAAGGAGAGGGTGGGCAAACTGAAACTATAAATATTGCGAGAAAAATACTTGATTGTACAAAAAACCGCACTGCGCGAATGCGAATCAGTCGCGGCAAAAACAAATATGAGTTTAATGTTTCAATCTGATTTAAATGCGTTCATTCTCGAATCTTTATCATAATATACAATACGATCGTGGACGTAATAGAATGAATATACCTACGTAGTAATATTTACCATCAGTTGCCGTTTAGGCCGATGTTAACTGTCTCATCCCATAAACGACCGCGATGACAACTGTACCATTCATGGCTCAAATTAGAAATGTATCGTTAGGTTTAGTAAATAAGTTTGTCTTGAAAAGCACACCTTTCCTATGCTCAAAGTCGATTTTCTGTATTGTATGTATTGTATTGAGAATATTGTTGAATTCTAGCAGAAAAATTATATGTTCAAGTACATTTCATTTTATCTTGGCATACCTACGAATTTAGCTAGGCATAAGGGTATAAATGTCATGAACTAAAATCGACGCATTTAGAAGTTCATGGTCGTTACATCTGTTGTTTATTATTGCTGTTCAGTATATAAAGATTGTATTTTGATTTATTTATTTGTAGGAGATATGGCTATTATGAACCGATATATTCGCAAATAAAATACAAGTCATGTCCACAATTAAAATCGTTCCATGATCGTCCTTTATTGTCCACATACCATAATCCTAAGCAATTTTCGCATACATTTGTTGCCCAGCACCAATTATTGGGATTATTATTTTGCCAGTTAGCGTACCTGAGTGGACGCCCGTTTGATTGCCAGACGAACTCACCTTCCTCGCCAAGATCAGATGCGCCCAACCAATAATTAGCCTTTTTAGGACCTAAATTTATTGATTACAAAATTTGATCAGAAACATAATTCAGGAAAGTGTTGAAATTATCCTACCTAAATTTTTAAGTACCGCTCCAAGCATAAGTCTTCTTCGAGCGTTTCAATTTTAGCCAAAAACAGGTTGTGGCTGCGGCAAAATTCAGATGCTTTAAAGTAGTTGGTCTTGAAAAAAGTACCGAGGTAATATCGTTTTTCACCACATTGCATTAATAATTTGTCAGTAAAACTGACGTTTGTTGAGACCTGAATTACAATGTCTACAGACTCTGAAACATAATGCAAATATTTAAACTTAGTTAAGACATTTAAGAAATATATATTTACCATCATTAGAATTATCAGAATAAATTCCAACTATAAATATTGCGAGAAAAATACTTAATTGTACCAAAATCTGCATGTTGACTGAACAAAGAGTTAATGTGAAATAACCAATAAGATGCAGGGAATTAACTAATATGCCCGCCTTTTCGTCACGAGTCGTTGCTCCGTCTGATCACATTCGCGGCGCGCTGATTCGCCGCGACAAAAACAAATATGAGTTTAATGTTTCAAGGTGACTTCAGTGCTTTCAATCTCGAATCTTTATCATACAATACGATCGTAGACCTGATTTGAATGAAAAGTTGACTGAAACGATTGAGTACCTATTGCAACCACCTACCGTTTTGGTTGTTCTTATTATGTGTTATTATTGCGGTGATATTTAATAAGATTAACAAAGGGCGTAGTAGGTACCTAACATTTACCATCAGTTGCCGTATAGGCAGATGTTAACTGTCTCTGATCTTTCACCCCATAATCGACCGTGATGACAACTGAGCCGCTCATGGTTAAAATGAAAAATGTAATGTCAGGTTCAATATACTTGTAGGTACTCAATACAGTATAATTAATATATTCAGTATTTCTCCGAATTTCAAAGATCAAAAAATCACACCCCTCCTATATTCGAAGCTTCAACCGCCGAGAACCACATATAGTTTTGCTCGAATAGTATCATTCATCTTGCAGCGATGCATTAAAATAAAGGCAGAACTAGAAATAGATAGGTTTCTGATTGTTCTTTACCGGCTAACAGCCCCCGAGCAAACAATTGCGGAAATTCACTCGTGTTAATCGCGTTGATAACAACATAATTTGACCGAAATATGGTGTTGAAGGAAATTGAAACATAGGATCATATAATTACATAAAATTATAAGGAGCCCGGTCTTAATTAGAACAATTAGAAAACCTCTAGCCACTAGACAATACCGGATGGTTAAAGGTAGAGCAACACTATTGCTACTAAAGTGGAAACCACACCATTGCTTTTACTTTTTATTTGTTCTTTCTACCTCTACAAAATTTGCACTAATAATCGTATATAGTACATATTAAGTATTGTATTATTGAGACACTTAGGTACGTGATGAAACTTCATAATTAGCGTCAAATAAAGGAATAAATCTTGAAGGTATCACAAACTTTATTGAACACTGCAACATGTTTCACTGCACTGTGGCATCATCAGGCAGATTTATTACCTTCAAAATTTGTTCTTATATTGGTCAATATACAGATTACAACTATTAGTCTATTAGTACATTTTTAAATGTTTATATTTAATTTTTATATTAGTTTAAGTTAGGTATTTTAATTTCTGGACCTTGACTTACTATAATCTTTAGGCAAAATAATAACAAAATATAAAAAGCATATCTTATCATAACATACATTAAACAATCTTTAACGGTTGCAAGAATTAACTTATAACGTACTGTTAAAATTCTCATCAATAACTTATTATTGTTGCATTTCAATCTACTTTAATTGCTTGGACAAAAATAAAATAAAATTTGGTAGGTGGTAGTCTCTTTGACAAACGACACCTTTAGTAGGTATATTTGGCGGATAAATAGTATTGGGGCGTAAATATTTGCTGAATAAATTGTTGGTTCATTGAATAAACTTCATTCGTTTAAAACGCTAGACACATGATTCTCTGACATAAGTGATTTCACCTAAAAGGTTAAGCGTTAAAAGACCATTATGTGCATACAAGGAGGAGTTTCTCTTCAATATAATATGTTTCTTGGTGCTATGCATTTAGTATTTTCTTACTTAGATATTTCTGTTTTATTGAAAACAAACTTATGCATTCTATTCAAGAAATAATGAAGAAAACCTCGCCAATACTGAAATACTTTGAAATTCTCTCTTAATTAATACGAGTATGTTTCTAGTAAGTTCACGGTCAAAATCAAAAAAGTCATCAAACGCGAAATACGCCAATTTTCCGTCATGTCAATTCTAGCATGTTAAGAGCTGAATCTTCTAATCAATAAGTACTAAAATTCAAATGTGTTCAGCGCTCGCACTGTGCGTAGAGATAATAACATTTGTTTTCCTTTTACTTTTTTTACGACGTTAAGATTGAAACTAAATATGTTTAATCCAATGTAAACATTTTTAGCAATTTTGATGTGATCTTTAACCCACACAATCTATAGTATACATTAAATTTAATCCTCGGACTTTGTAGCTTATTTGGAAGAAGCTCTCTGAGTAATCAACATGTGGTTTGTTAAATTTATAAGTGTTTTCCTTGTCATATGTATTGCGGAAATACAATCACAGCATAATGATTCGGATGACGGTAATTTCGTAGACAAAAAATTACATAATTTGTAACATTAACTAAATGTTTCAGAATCTATAAATCTTGTGATTGAGTTCACTAATAATTTCAATTTTACCGATAACTTATTGATGAAATGTGGTAAAAAGAAATATTATCTCGGTACATTTTTTCGGACAAACTACTTTAGAGCATCAGAATTTTGCCGACATCATAATATGTTTTTAGCATCAATCGAAACGCGAGAACAAGACTTATGTTTGGGACGCCACTTACGCAAAATGGGTAAATCAATTTTTATATTTCTTGAAAAATATTATTGCACAAATCACGTGCACAACAGCTGGATCATCTTTTAGGTCCTAAAACGGCTAATTACTGGGTGGGCGCATCTGATCTTGGTTACGAGGGCCATTTCGTTTGGCAATCCACCGGCCGACCACTAAAGTACACAAACTGGCATTCCCATGGTCCCAATAATTGGTGCGACGAAACAAATGTATGTGAAAATTGCGTCGGTCTTTGGTATGTAGGAAAGAAAAGACGTGAATGGAATGATTTTATTTGTACACAAAAGTTATATTTTGTTTGCGAATATCTACGTTCCTAAATTTGCAATGATTTTATATATAATATTTTCTTAATCTTCAAATTAAACATTTAATTTAATTAAATTAATTAAATATCAAAATCAATAAATGAATTTCATAAAAATATAGGTACCTGCACACTGAAATACTTATTCTATGATTTTATAATTTTTTTCATACAAATGAACTTTCACTGAGAGCGTTATTTAGTCTATTTGCACTGGATTTGATTAGAATCTACAATTGTTTCGCCGGTGAGTCTTTGAAGTGCCGTTTTAATAATCCTGACGATGCCCTCACCGGCGAAACTCCGGCTTTCGACACTTTGGATCTTTCCCCATAAAGAATGAACTATTTTCTCGCAGAATATTTAAGAAAAAGCCTTATAGCTTTAGTTTAAACTAATTCTATGCGCAATAAAGTCATAATTAAAAATGAAGTGCAAGTTTAAACAGTAGGGTAGCAATCGAGTGTTACGGTCGTATCCTACCTTTCAGATGGTCCGCGGTTTATTTCGCTCGTGACATACTCCGAGTATGATACTCGTATACCTCTGAGCACTCCGATAACCATACATACGTTACTTGTCGCGAGAGAAGGTCTCTTCACCTTTGGGATTTGCCATACGGGCAACGGAATAGAGAGAGAAAATTTTTGTAGCAACGTATTGTGCATCCAAACAGATTAGCTAAACATCGAGTTTGTATGGTTTGTATCATAAATACAAAAACACTTTGTTACTTTTCATATTTTAAAATGACGATAAAATTGATTATATGTCTTAATAATGTTTATATATGTCTTTTTTATTGTGATTTATTATATTATTTTAAATGTTGTCCATCCATCCAGTTCTCCCTTCTCGAAGAATTGCAATCAAATTTAGTAGCGACATCTATATAGGTATGCATGTACTCGTATGTACGTTTTTATATAATTTATAGATGGTGCAGCAACTTGTTGCATAGTAGCGTGTAGCTACACAAGAGAGTTCGAAGCGGGAAATCTGTGTTTACCACATGTTTACCTAGCATGTTTATATGCCTGTAATTTAGTATCATTCATTTGTGAATCATGGATCAATTAAAAGAGCTAAAGATTGACTTCACCAAGGAATTTAATAAACTGAAGAATTCCTACTCTTGTGTAAAATGGTAAACATTTCATTTTAGTTTTATGTTGTTAATGTATCCACTTGTTTTTAATGGAAATAATTCCATGGTAACATCTGATAGGGTGTTACAGTGGTATGACTGTTTCATGCATTTAACATTTTATAAACTTAATGAAATGCCAATGTGTGAAACCTAATATGTAATGTATGCTAATATATGCTTCATTTTTCAGTCAAACTCAAGATATTCAAATACCCATATTGTTGAAGACATGTCGTCATATATTCTGCACTAAATGTCTTGTTATACAAGGCAAACAGCATTGCCCAAACTGCAATACACTTTATACAGCAATGAACATTGATCGTGGAAACACATTTGTATCATCTATAATGAAAGAAATTGGCAACCTTGACAAAACATATCCCGTAAATAAAGATAAGAGTGATACCAGCAGATATATGCTGGAACTTGATTCAAATAATGCAAATGCACTTGCTTATGAACAGATTTCTCAGGTTCTACAACTTATGAATCAAGTTGGTAATTGCAGTGAAGAAACAAACATTATTGATGTTGAAGAAAATCAAGTAAAGTCAGTATCTAAAAAAAGCAAAAAGAGATCATTAAAACAAATGGATTCAGCAAAAAAATTAAAAAGTATGAGTACAGATTCAACTCATTCAAATGACCCATTAAGTAATTCTGAAAATATGCTTTCATTGCAAATAAGTGACAATAATCTTGCACCATTGCCACAGGTTGATTCAGAATTCCAGAATGTACAATTATGCAAAGATAAGCTTAAAAGGAATGCAAAGGGTGAAACACAATTGCATTTAGCATGTAAAAAAGCAAATGCAGAGTTGGTTCACCAGCTAATTGACAGTGGGATGGATGTAAATTGTGTTGATTGGGGTAATTGGACACCACTTGTAAGTTATATTATATCAGTTGCACTCATTATAACAACATATAACTTTGAGTTTAGCATGAAGCAATACAAAGCAAAGATGAATGTTGCACTCAACTTTTATTGAGGGCTGGTTGCTTAGTAAATATTCCTGCAACAAATTACATCACTCCTTTACATCTGGCAACTGAGCTAAAGCTTCAATCTTTAATTAATAGTTTGATTAATTACGGGGCTGATCCTGATGCGCCTGATCTTGCTGGACGAACCCCTAGGTATATTTATTGAATTTATTTTTTTAGAATTGAGTATTTGTAATGATAGATGTTTGTTTATTTATATTTAGCGACACATATGCAAGTTCGAAGAGTGCAAAAAGGTCCTTAAAAGGAGGTAATACTCTTGTTTTTAACTGCGATTCATCCAAATGTGGACCCAAGGCAACGGGGCGTGCTGAAATGCAACTTCTTGAAAAGCTGACTGTTACAAATCAAATGGAACATCTTACCATTAATGTGAAACATGCACAAAATTTGTTTTGCCCAAAAGTTCTGATGGCATTGTTGAAAGCTGTGCCAATAATTAAATCAACAGGTTTGAAAGCTATTACGGGTTTAACAAAGTGTGCTATGAACATATGTATTTGTAGATTTATCAAGATTTATCAAATGCACTGATATGGCTTGGCTACATTTAATTCCTGACGCTCTGCATGCAGGGTTCAAACGATCTTTGAAAAACCGACTCCATCGACTTCCCAGATTGTTGGACGGGATGAACTTTTATATAGTAACTCAAATAACAACCATTCACGTAAAGGGTGTTGCATTTAGCAAAGAACAAATTCAAGGACTGATTGAGATTGCAGGTGGAAAGATTTTAAAACGTGCACCTAGCGAATCAACTGTCGCATTTGCACGTATAAAATCAATTCCTTTCCATGCCAAATCATCTGATATTTTGAGGAATTGTGCTCATTACATAGTTTATGATGAAAAGTCCGCACCTTGCTTGTTATATAAAATGACAGATTTACGTCATGTGAGTGCTAGTCAGTTATTAGAATCCATGTGGAATTTTGAAATTGCATGGAACTAAAGTAGAGTTTGAAAGAAAATGGAGATTTGATTTGAGTTCTGATTTAGACAAACGTTAAAAAGTTGAATTTAATAGATTGTGTTTGTCTAGCGTAAGTTTAGTGAGCTCAGTTAAATATCCGGTTTTATACTTTATGAATTATATAAAATATAAAGTGATACTCCAATTTTTTGCCCCAAATTAAAACTACCAAACATTAATTCAACTTTTAACCAAAAAAACATCGATACCGTTTGATTTGCTAATTTGCTGTTATTTAATACCCTGAAAATTTCCTGTAATTAATCATGGATTTTTTCCAGTTTGACTTTTTTATGCCGTTGTCTTCACTGCGGAAGGGGTTATCATAATAATATGGCCTTGTTGGCCTGCTTCCTTTATTAAATGATGGTGATTGTTATTAAGTTCATCTATGTCTACGTTTACGGCTTAAAAACGCACTTTACGAGTGTTGGTTTTGGCGAGTTAAAGGACCGTGAACCACAAAACAAAAAGTACTAGCGCGGGTAACAAGTGCGGGTCTTACTTTAAAGCTGAGAAAGTGTCTAATTTTTGAGGTATAGCGTGAGTGAGAATGGTATACAGTGAGGTTTTTCAAAAACTGATGCGATCGAAGTATTCCCACATCCGATAAATGAACATTAGATGACACAAATTGATGCGAAAATGCAGGGAGCTTGCGTGGGATAAATAGGAGAAGAATACTTTTAATGACGCGAAAACTGGTACAAGGGACGGTACACCACGAGATGTTTCCTCTGGAACATCCACGACACTCAGCCACCATTGAATTTAATTAAATACCCGCTGCTGGATCGACGAGTATACAGATCGCCCGCGTAGTCGCTGGCCGAGAACGCTAGTACGCCTAGTTCTTCGCCTCCCCAATATACTGTGACCAGGTTGGCTATATCCTTTGGGTTTACAGAAAAACGTTTGTTCCACTGCCGGGTAACCTACTTTAAACAATACAAAGATTTATGTAGGCGCCTATATCGCCTGTATTTTTTCTAAAGTTCTGCTGGAAACTTGTGGTCAGAGTAGGAATCGAGTTAACATTTTAATTACTCGGAGGCTGTTGGGCATTTAGCGGAAAGAATGGAGTACTTTTATATCGAGTACAAACATCAGAATAAAGCATTTTATTCTCTAATATATATTAACACTTTTGACGTGATAACGTCTTTAAAATCGTTTTATTGGGTTACTGTTCAGACACTGTGTCACGAGCGAGGTCGATCGCAGGTATACCCCCCTCTCGTTATAACGAGAGAGAGACGGACCGATCTCCCGTCTCATCTCGAGCGCTGCCAGTCATTCCGACCCCCCTCTCGTTATAACCAGAGAGAGACGGACCGATCTCCCGTCTCATCTCGAGCGCTGCCAGTCATTCCGTGCCAGTCATAGCGTTCGAGTGAGTTGACCGATCTTCCGTCTCTCTCACTCTAGCGGCATACAAACGAATGGAGATTTTCTCGTGCGGTTAAGTTTACGTTGAATGTTTTATCGGCCGATAAAAAGTTTGTAGTGTGCGGGGAGCCTAACAGTAAAACAAAATGTGAAGTGCAAGTGAAGTGTTACAACAATTGCAACAAACAAAACTTATATCACCAATAAGACGTTATCACGTAAACATCTCGATCGTAAACCTACTTTACAAACAACCATTTTTTTTTAGCATAATTTTGCTTTCTTTGAAATATTGCTTTGAGACTACTGCTTATTTGTCCCTTGGGATCTCCCTTGACGTATGTATTAGTTTTTATTAATGACAATATCTCTTCTTTAATGCCTTTCTCCCAATGCAGACGTTCTTCATTTAACATTGCTTCGTCAAAAGAGAAGAGAAGGTATGGTAATAAAGGCAGATTTGAAGCCTGGAAAATAGGTGTCTTGGAGCGTTGCGAAGGAATTGAGAGCAGAAAACCGTCCCAAATGTAAAGATTAATTGTATTAAATTGAATAGTAGGAAATAAATTGAATACGTTTCGCCACGTGATGCTTACGCTACTTTTTCTACTTCCACTCTAGTTCCACGTTGAGGTGTTGATATTGATGTTGATTTTGTATTATAAATTTTCAAAATTCATTCGCATACTACTGAGAAATGCATTGTGTGTGCCGCGCCGACACGAGCAGCAGCAGTGCCTACTTTAAACCCAATCAGCAGCCTGTTTTGACTTGCTTGTCTCGCACTGCATGGCATTTCACATGGTCAAGTGCTGCAGCGTAGGCAGGTGCGCAGCTACAAGCTACATCCTGTGACTAAAGTACTATAGACACGGCCTTGACGGTCCGTGTTTGTGCACCACTTTTTGTATATCAAAACAGTGGAAAAACTGGAACTTTGAAGGTGGAAGCAGAAATGATTTTTTTTATATAAAGAACCTTAAATTATAATGTTTAAATATAGGGATTTTTGAAATCGCGGTAATTTTTGATTATATTATATTTTTCATTACAACTAGTCATCTTTCATTTATAATCGCATCGGACTGTTATTTCATCAGGTGCCAAATAATATTGCCTAATAGATTGAAATGTATATTGATTTAAATCAGGGGTGCCGTGACAGTAAAAATACTGTTTTCCCTTGTCATAAAATATCATCGTTTTCCGTAATCAAAAAAAAATGTCGTGCGACCAACTACCGTTCATTTGCACTTGTATTACCTTTGTACTGTGTTACTACACATACGTAATTGAATTTGTCTTTAACAGTGTGCCAACTGCATGCAGGCAGGTCGTTTACTTGCTAATTTTTCATATTTTCTACTGCATTACATTATTTTTATTTATCGTAACTGTATGTGATCGAGGATGGAAAGTCCCAGACAAATACAAAATCCCTCAAGAGGTATATCAAAAACTTTTAAGAGCGTACTTGCACGAGGAAGATGATATCATAGCCGATATGTGCCAAACAAGAAAAATCGTCGTACACATGCGAACCCGCGAGGGAGTAAAAAGAGTCTGCTACAAATGTAAGCATATTAAACCAGATAGAGCTTATCATTGCCGCAAATGCAAAACGTGCGTATGTCGCATGGACCACCATTGTGTCTTTTTAAACAACTGTATTGGTGCCACAAATATGAAGTATTTTATTTTCATGAACATATTTGTGGCTATAATGAATCTTTATTGTGGAGCCACCGAGTTGGAATACATTGTACAAGCAATGTCAGATGGAAAAGATGTTGGGCTTAGAATAAGCTACATTGTTTTGAGTGCTATCGTTACAATCATGCTGGGTATAGCATGTGCAATTCTAGCTGCAATCAATCTAATTATATTAGGAAAGAATACGTCAATGGTTGAATCAAAATATAAACCTATTTTTGAGTATGAAGCAGCAATGACTTACAATAAAGGCTGTTGGAACAACTTAAATGAAAACTGCGGAAGTAACGTCTTTAAGTGGTGTTTACCGTACAACTTTGGTACGTTGGATCAACAATATCAGCTGGTAGAGTTATCATCAGATCGATATAAGTTCCATCCGAAAACAGAAGGCGATTACCTGGAAATTGAACTTAAGGGCAAGCAGAGAAATATCTTGCGTAAAGTTTGAAACGATTGTTATTGTATGAATTACATACTTAGTTAAGTTCTTGTATTCTTAGTATTTATAATTCGCATAATATCGTTTATTCTCGTACAATAAAATATAATACACATTTCTAATTAATAAAGTTTTGACGAATTATGAAATGTAACAAGTGTGGTTGTTGAAATTCTGAGCAGTTCATGTCAAAATAATATTGATTATATTATATTCAAGCTACAAATATTTTCTTAGAGACGGTATTAATGAACAAACACAAACAACATTTCTTAAATCATATTTAATGAGTTAATGGTAATGGCTTCGTCCGATTGCTGGGATAATGACCCTTTGAGATTTTCCAACTCGCATAGGACATGGTGTAGTAAGTGCGCTGAACGTTTGTACAATCAATCCGTTTGATCCTGCCCTTATCGTGGGTATGGCTGTCAATGACTACCATTCGCCGATCAAAAGTAAGAATAAGGCGTGCTTTGCATTTCCTGCTCGTTGCATTGCCGCATAGCCAGCTGCTCCAGCTTTTATAAGTCTTTCTATGCATGTACCGAAAATCGTCCCAAATAATGGCACAGATCTTCTGCGTGATGTACGACCTGCACAACGTAATGGACACTACAACAAAAATAATAATAATTAGTGTTCGCGTCCACACAGTCGGAATACGTAACCAACTTAAAAAAAAAACAAAGGAAAGAAGCGAATGGATATAAAATCGAGCAAAAAATCATCTAAGATTTTTTTTAAATTTTGCATTAAGATTATAGCTCAGAAACGTTCCGTTCCCTTCCCATGTAATTGAAACACGATGTAGCGACGCTTTTGCTGGCGCCTGATTGCCCTCATCCTAAACTAAGCAATGACAGTGACAGTTTATCTTTATTATTTATTCAATAACTCCTATACATTTTGTAAACATGTACGCATCTTGAAATAAAAGCAAAATTCTTTACAATTCATTTATTCGTGATTGCAAATAAAGTTAATGACTACACTAATTCAAGTTTGCCGTTCTTTCTCGCGTTGTAGATTGCAGCGCCAACTATTAAGACGATTCATAGTAGTAGCATGGCAAGTGCGCTGCTGGACGACCAAGGCGCTGGGGAAGTTATGCTCAGTGCCAGGCGCTTCATGGTTATGCGCATTCTTCAGGACGACACGATAGTCGCGTGTGAGACACACCACCGCCCGGCAGTTTTCCTGATTATGTACCCGACGTCTCGTGCATCGCCACGTTGTCCAATAATTCGACTGGTCGCCGATGCAGTAACGGTAGTTGTTCACGACGATTGAACGACCTTTTCGCGATCGCAAGAATGTGACAACCACTGCAAAACAAAAAGAAAACACCGCACGCGTGAAAAATACCTAACTTACCGATTTATTTAACTATTTAACCTCCACCGGCTACCAAAAGTACTCCCACATGGCTACCACCACCAATTTTCACATTTTAGCTAAATTTTGGAAATCGATTATTTACTTCAGTCGAAAATATAAATCTCATATTTGGTTATGTTATGTTATTTTAAAATGCTTACACAACGAACAAAATAATTTACTTACCATTAAACTATATTTCACAATGATCACAATCTAACTTTTTAATCTGGCACTGATCCATTAGTGTAAGTCAGTAAATGGTTAAGAGTTTTTGTTCCAAACTTTTAAATAATACGATTTACCTCGGTTTAAAATAAAGCGATCAGCTTGCAATTATATATAGACTGTTTTGGAAGATGGTATTCCTAATTTCTCAAAATATATCCCATTAAATCCAATATTTTAATTTATTGTACCATAAAAGTAATTTGATTTGCAAAAGATTCTCTACACCAACGTAAGAATACTACACTACCAATACAATTGATACAATTATAAATTTATTTGGCACTCACCTGGTTCACCTTCCTGCCCAATCATCTGATCTGGGGGCATATCTCCTGTAGGATCGAGCAGATCATCGTCATCTTCTTGCAAGTTGATTGTAGCATAATCCTCCGTTTTGATATAACAATTATCATCATCAGAGTCCAATTCAATTGTGTCTTGGCAATATCTTACTTCATCTGAGTTATCCCCAATCGTACTGGATGCAGCCTGATTTTGCTCGTCATTATTGCGAATGTTACTCTGCTGATCTTTCGTTGGAATCTCAAGCAGATTTACAGGTTCTTCAGAAATAGTAATGTTGGGAGGCGCATGTTCAGGTGAATCTACCGTTCGACTAGTGGACGGCACAGGCAAGGGTAGGACGCTCACTTCCGACAAAGTCGGCAGTGCTTGGGTAATAGTCCTGTTCTTTTTTACATAGGGACTGACTGCTTCATCTTCATTTATAGAACTGGCAGGCAAATCATGAGGGCGCTTCAAAGACGGCCTGTTATCTGAACTGTGCGTCATATTTACATGCTCCTTATTACCAATGTGTTCATTTAATTGTTTTCCCAATGACTTACTTGCAGAATTGCTTGCCAATTCTGACAAAGTGGTGGGTTCTGCCATGTTAGTCAAACCCTTCACTTTCAATGCCTTGGCAGTTTCAACAAAGTCATAAAATTCTTCTTCAGCAATTTGTACTTTGCCTTCATACATAAAAGTTAGAAGGTCTTTCATTACTTGACATTTCACATCCTTCATAAAAAAAATTGGATGTTTGCATGGATTTGAACTAAATAGTTCTCTAAAATATGGGCTGAATATAGAGAGAACCACTTGATGTGTCTTGAAAAGCTCTCCTTCAACAGCCAGGGTTACATCAGCAATGTCTGCAGTTACAAGCATTGATCGCAAACCATCACTGACATTTGTGTAGTAATCATTGTACTTGAGATCATAGGTACACATTTTGAAGTTTCTAAAATAAATTCTGTTGTTATTGACACTTGCATATCAACTTTTAAAAATACAATTTGAGAAATTATTTACCTGTTGTCAAAAAGAACTATGTAAAAATGTGGGGCCCCAAAGCCCTTTAGAGCTCTGGAATGAAGGCCTCCTTCTTCCCAGTATATAACAAACAATGAAAATATCAGTCACATGAAACCCAAAGCATAGACCTCTTAGGGCCTGTATTCACCACTGATTTGTATATTCCAGATTATACACTACATGCCCTACATATAAAACAGTTGACCCTTCGAGTTGACCGGTGAAGCTAAAACGCTAATATAACTTTGAAGTAAACACTAATTTAACCTAACAAAATTCCCTAGGTTTAAGAATCCTCTAGAGCAGTGGTTCCCAAAATTGTGCTACGATTCATCTAATGCAAGTTTAGAAACTCGGGACACACCTCTAAGAAACTTAACCGGTACCAATATGAATAAATGTGTTGTTCTATAGGCAGAGTCCACTCAATATTCGCTCGCAATCCATCAGTGGACCGCGACCCATAGTTTGGGAAACCCTGCCAAAAGTTTTTATTTTGACTGCTCTTCTTAAACTACTGGTGATTTTAAGTAACTATACCCATGGGATGAAGAATTAATTTTTCTTTTACCCCATATATTTTTAATTTATAACAAATTAAATTAATTTTATTTGGTATAACTTACCTTACTTCATGTATAACTTAAATAAAATTGTAATTCTATCGCGTAAAATTTAAATTAATATTATTAATTTATTTATTAAATAATGTATTTAAAAACTATCGCATTAAATTATACCAATTAAGCTTACTAAATACAATAGATATTGCTACATCGATACCGCAATTTGAGAAGGTTTGTTTTCTTTTGATTCTGCTCTTTTTACGGTACGGATTATAATCCCTGGATGACGCGACCAATTCACACTGTATACTAATGATTCAAGATTGAATGTATTCAAATCAGTGTAAAATTTTCCCATATTTATTTATTTCTATGTGGCGGTATTGTAGCTAGAAACTCCTTTTATTTGATTTTATTGCGTGGAATCGACGCGCAGCCAATCAGGCCGCGGAGAAACAATTTGCTGCGAAACGACGGGTTGCGACAAGGACACCAATTTATAACCTCATCGACGACGGCGTATCGTTTAACTACCTACGTAGGGGTACATCACTTCTTCTAATAATCTTCGAAGACGATCTGTAGAACATCATTATGAGTCTGTTGCGGTCTTTGGGGAAGAAGCACGTCGAAATCTTCTCCCAATTGTATGTATTTTGTATGCTCTGTCTCATGAAATTATTGATTATATAATATCTCGGCTTTATTATTATATCTTGCATAAAATCACTTATATCAATACTGAACTCCCCTGAAACTTCTTTTCAGTTTAAACATGTTGTGTCCATGAGACACCCATAGTAACTAAGTTGTTAATACCACTCTGATATGACAAGAATGAAATAAGTGATTATGTTAACAAAAATATAACTTAAAAAAATGTCTGTATTGCAGTATTGGTTCAGCTGCATGTTATGGAACTGCTGCAACTACCCTTGTTATTTACATAACAGACTGGAAAACGGTTCTGCAATACCTGCCCTACTGGAATGGTAAATACCCCAAAGAAGTTGAAGAAAAGTAATTAAATATGTGTTTCTGTAATAAATTAGAATAGATTACATATTACCCATGTTTATTAGAATGCTAAATAAAAAAACATCTAGATAACAATCCAGTGTTTCATGTTTGATTTTATTTTAACAATGAAACATTAAAATCTAACAAATATTTTTTCTATAAATGCAATCTATTTATAAAGAAGGTGAAGTGGACATTCATTAAGTTTGCTGTTGTCGGCCCTTATCCTTCTGAATAATAATTTGTGCATATCTTTCATTTTCCTCCAGCCTTCTCTTCTTAAACCATGGATTTATTACACCTCTGTATACAAGTAGAGAGCCTGTGATAAATCCAAGTGCAGCAACACCAAGCAAGAGTGGATTTCCTTTCTGTCTAGCCACCCATTTCTTGTAAGACATTTTAATTACTTATCTAAAACCAAATCATAGAATATTGTAAATTGTAAGCAAAGACAGTCAGATTCTACCTGTAGTCCCCTTAACTGACTGGTTGTCACCTGGAGCAGTAAATTGTTTAAAAAGTGGCTGCCAAATGTAGATACCGCCTGCAATGCCTAGCACAGTTGCCAAACCAATTTGGATTCCAGTAAGGCCGCGGGGTCTGCGAATATGCATAATAAACCTTAGTTAATTTTGGCGAGAATTGGATATATTCCCGTTATGTCCTGCAGGCGGTGGCTTTGGTAGAAGAAATGGCTTAACAAAGTAGATACCAAAATGAAGCCCTAATGCTGTGCCCAGCAGTACTTTTGCAACATAAGCTTTTGAACGCGGTCCTCGCTGAAACATAATCTTAAATCATTTTATTTCACTTATAATTACTGTTATAGGAATACTTACCTACTAAAATATATTTATAACATTTATATTAGTTGTGCTCAGACAGTAGTTTATAACCTATGTGCACAGATTACACAACCTTATACCGCAGGGCTGACGGCACGAACTGACGGTTTTGTATGTTAGGAGAACATGACAGTTCGCCGTGAGTATTTTCTCCGCCAACCAGAATATTTCAAGATTCAATATATGTTGAATAAAATTGAATTGATTAATTTAAGTTCAATCTAAAATCTTTAACCTACAATATCTTTGTGAATAAAGTTTTAATGAACTGTTGGCAATAGCAATAGACGTAAGAACGTCGTATTCAATTATTTATTCAAACTACATTCAGAAATTTAGGGTACGCTAAAGATTCGAGATTGAATTTATATAAATCAGTTTATTATTCTTTTAAATTTAGTTTTTTTACGTAGCAATGTAATTTAGAAACTTGAATTATTCTCGCGTCGAAACTCTACCGAGAAACATCTCAAAGTCCGCAAAGTTTAGCTTATATTATTCGACAGAAGAGAGCAGTGTATGCTCCATAATCTAATTTATGGAACAAATACAAAAAGCTAACATTTACAACTAGGAGAAATCGTTAATTTAAGAGAAAATTGAACAGGTTTTGCAATACGTGATAAAAACAACATAATAGTAAAATGAAAACTCTTTTCCGCACACGATTTGACACGAACCGAAATTCTTTAGAATACATCACTACTCACTACATAGTATAAAGTAAAGTCGCTTTTTTTTCCGGTCCCTTTGTGAGCTTAAATCTTTGAAACTACGCAACGGATTTTGATGCGGTTTTTTTTAATAGATAGAGTAATTCAAGAGGAAGGTTTGTATGTATAATAACATCCATTAAATAGTGGAGAAGTACTGTTATTTTTGAGGTTTCTAATATGATATTATCGCCGTCTACTTTCTTTGTTACGCGATGCTTCATTATAAAGATTACAGACGTGTGCGTGTGGGTTGAAGTTGATGTTTTTGTTTGGAGAAGGAAAGTCGCTTTCTCTGTCTCTGTCCTTTGTACATGCTTAAATCTTTGAAGTACGCAACGGATTTTTAAAATTGCGGACGTAGCGTTTTCAGCGATTTTCGGCCGGCCGCGGTTTTTCTCTGTAGCGCTTTGAATTTCGCAGCGATCCGGGCACGTTTATTATATCGGAGCTCTCCAGCGGGAAAATAGCAATACCAGGTAATAAAAACGTTCTTTTCAGCGCGACAACGTATCAGTAATTATAAGTAAGTTACGATAAATAATTGTATATGATAGTGGTTTAAGAGAATATAAATTAGGGTATTTCAGTAAAAAGAACTGAATAGAATAAGGTATCTTTTGTTTTATGATTGTTGATTATCTTTTGTTTCTAAATGGTAAATTTAGATATTTTTACTGCAGCTTTTATACTATAAAATGTAAAAAGTAAATAAGTAAAAATGTAGTGTATGAATTTAGATATTCCAAAGATAGCAGAATCTTCATGGTATAGGGAAAGGGGGATTGTTTTCTTAAATTTAACGCGTGCGGGCCACGGGCAGTAATGAATAAATCAAAACTACTGGATCGATTTTAATTACATAGCCCATATTTTATACCACACGATCACAGTTTTTCTGTAGTGTATTTAGTATCAGTATTGCAACCGTGCGAAGCCGGGGCGGGTCGCTAGTGAATAAATATGAGAAGTATTAGCTTTTATGTTTAGTTCTATTAACATAATAATTTACTCAAAAGATTATTTTACCTTTCAGAATTATGTCGTTGACGTATTCTCATACATATTATTTTTCGTTGATTTTTCGTTGAAACTAACGAATCTATCTCAGAAATACACATGTTTATACTTTGCAAAGAATCGATTAGAAGTAATAAACTAAATGAACAGAATGCCGCTTCTCAGCAGGTATTAGCACCGTAGTGCATTCCTTCGCGCCGATTAAAAGTTTTGGTTTGTTTTGGTTTATTCCTCCGGATTCCTCGGCCCGATCGTTTCGGCCCTGGCAAACCGGAGGTACCTATATATTTCAGTTTAATAAAAATCAGACTTGTTTTTTTTATTCAAGAAGTATTGATTAAAACCTCACCAAAACTAGATGCTGCACTAGATCACGATCTGATACATCGTTACACCAAATTTAAACATGAAATTTTGCATGTCCCCACAGATAAATTCGTCAAGATACAAAACCCAATCACTCGCAAATGACAACACAAAGAATCCTTACCAACCCAGACTACTGGAGTCGATTACCAGCAATACAAGTTAACGGCCAAAGTATAAATAACGCCCATAAAATTTTTACAGTAAGGGATTGTCCATTAATCGCGTGAGGAGGGCATGAAGAGAAGGGGAGGGTTTTGTTAAAATCACGAAAAATCACCAGGGGAGGGTGGGTAAGATATCGCATTAACATTTATTTTTTCGTCAAACGCACGATTTCTAAGAGAAAAGCGGCGTGTAGTAAGCTAACAACGCCGTTGCCAGGCAGGAACGGAGAGCACCTCGCACGCCGACCACCCGGCGATAAATTGCAGTCGCCAATGGTAGCCCGCCAGTTATTTCCCAACGCATCTTTACTTAGGGTACTTTTGTACTCTTTTGCTAAATTCTACTACTTTTCAGCATTTACTTTAATTTTTTTGTCCCGTAGTGCAACTACTTTCTCACCATCTGTGCCTTCTAAATTCTTCAACATCTGCATTTGCATGCCATGGCCCAAGTGCTTAATATATTACTTTTTTATTATGCAGCTTGCTATTAGTTTACATCTATTTATTTTTCCATTTCTTGCTGGTGGGTTTGCTGGTGAGGGCAAGTAAATATTAAATATAGGGTAATTTGTTATGAATTAAATAAATGATAGTTTTATCTGTATTTAAGAAGATAATAATATTATCTTATAATAATTATGTAAGCAATTTTATTATTCTTTTGTTGGGATTAAAATACGTGGTAGGCCAGGGGGTGGGGGGTGGGGTAATCTTAACCCTCACGACTATCGCAAAGGGGAGGATCCAAAAATGAAAAAAAAAAGATCACGTGATTAATGGACAGCCCCTAAGACAGCTCTACGAAAAGGGCCTACGAATTCAACAAGCCGCTTTACATATTCGGCATTCGAAAGAATCCAAACAAAATATATTCTGGAAGTCCTACAAAAACGAAGAGTACAGGCTAGAATCATGGAGTTAATTAGTGATATAAACACAAATATTACCACCTTAGGTCAGCAAAATGGGTTTAAGACAATACCGGTGTCCGAAAGAATACAAGAAGACATCTTAAGTCCGACATTGTTCAACTTGGTCATTGATGAAATTATAACAGCATTAAAATCCCTACAAATTGAAGACAGAATGAGTGGTAGAGTACGATGCAGGACTTATAGTAGAGAGCGAAGATAATCTGACGAGACTCCTTTAGGTTCTTGGAGCGATGCGCTCCTATTGTTTTTATTTACTTAGCGTGGTTTTTAGCATAACCGCGCAACCCTTTCTCCACATATTTTAGTAACAGTGTAGCTTCCCTTTACAACATTGGAAATGATGATGCGTAACTTCATGGACGAATAAGTTCCACACGCATGCAAACAGATTAAGTAGTTCCATCCTTTGATCCCGCCTTAAATCTTGAACTGTTTCTTTTCTCATATTTAATTGGAGCCAGTGCGAAACGACACGTTAGTCACGTTACATTAGCGTACGTGCTCGCGGAGTCAGTCATTGATCGAAATCAAGTGAAATTGTAGTGACAATGATTAATTATCAGAGTGGAGATTACATATGGTCGAGAACAAGGTCAAAATATTGGCCGAATTGGTAGCTGCAAGTGCATTCAACTTAATTTGTACCAATAGGATAGCAAATACACGTGAAAACTGTCCAGATACATTTTCATTAACATACATAATAATGGTTATATGGGTATGTGTATATGAGTGTAATATCATACCATATGGTGTTGAAATAGTTCTATTGTATCTATTGGTGTTAAAGTGATTCTTTTGTCTGATTTGAAACTTAATGAAATGGTAATGCGTCCAAAACAAAAATGACAACTTGAAATCTACGGAAATTCGCGTTCTAAAGTTTGAGACAAAATGTCTTACACAGCATTTCATCGAGTCGATTATCGTCATAAAATAAATATAAAATTATACACTGTGGAAGCGTCTAAATTCTGAATTCAATACGCACTTGCAGTACTTTTTTCGAAAACCTGTGATTTGTCAGCGCCAACGTATCAACAGCATAATAGCCTGCATACATACAACGGTCGATTGAGTGCCTCAACAGCAAATTTTTGCATGCACACTAAACAATGCTTCCGATACGATTCAATATATCGGTGTAGTTTTAAAAGTGCAATCAACTGTACCCAGCTAATTATGAACAATAGGAGTAATTGTCTTGCTTTCATTCCCACCTACATTCTTCACTTTGAGGAGTGGCTACAATAATTATATCATCTACGGGTTGAGATAGCAAGGGATTATACCCCCGTTCGCATTCCCGGGAGAAAAATTAATTTAATATGTAAATTAAACCAGAGTATTTTTTATAACTTAAAATGGCAATATCAAAATGTTACTAAAATGATGAGTGTAATGAGTAATTTTATGTATAATCTGGAGAGATTCATGAACAAAGTTGGTTGGCTATTATTATAGGGCATTTTTATTATTATGTGAGTTATATCATCCGCCAAGCGACCCGTCTCAACTTCGCACGACGTTTGCTAGACATGTCTCTTATGTGCAAAAACAATAAGCAACTGTTTCGCCGGATTAGCATTTTCAAACTCTTTTTTTTTTTACTCAAATATACAGTATGCTTTGCGATTATTACACTGTTGTCGCGTCGGGCGCTCGCTCCATTGTTGATAACTCCACCATGCGTGTGTTTGGACCGTGCTCTTACTTTGCACCGCTCAATTCTTATTATTCAAGATTACACGATTTGCTTTGTAAATGATTAATTTGCTTTTAATTAGTACTCGCATAAAACTATTGTTTTTCAATATATGGTACGATATTACACCAAATTGCCTGATCAGCACCTAATCTGTCAATTTTTCGGGACTTTTTTGTACATATCATATGCGTTTGCCTGTTTGCCTACCAAATAAGAATCAAACAAAAACACTATTTCAACAATGCGCAGTGTATACACATTGATCTTTTCACCAAATCCATTCAATTTCACTTATATACCTACTGCTATAAACAGACACGACATTTCACCCATCACAAAAACGTTTGACGCGCACGGCACACGACCGCTGCGAATTCTCCAGGTATGAGCATGCTGAGACGATTTTTCCCTAATTGTTCAACGCGGCTAAAGAAAACTACGATTTGAACATTATTCCTATTTTTGGTAGTTTTTATTGCTCACAGTTTCTGAGACTTTGTTATCGCACTTGAGGTAGGATCTGATAAATGTTACTAGGTCAATTAACATATCGATTTTGCTAAGTTTTACACGCCATAAGTCTATTTGCCTTTTCATCATTTTTAGGTATTGTTTTATCTGCGACTCAAATTGAGAAACCGTGGAAGCATCATTCGGAATGGGTGTATTGGTTCGGAGATGGACGCATTTCAGAAGTGAAAAAAACATCGATGATAAAGTTTCACCTATATTTCGAAAAGTACGCCAAAGATTGGAACTTCTTCTCTACTTTGGGCAAAAGACAGTTTGCTGGAATGGTACAAGCACTTAAGGTATATATTCACTCGAAAATATACTAACAACTGTATACCAACACCTCAACCCATCAATTTTTGAATGTGTTTATTCTTAGTTCTATAGGCGTGGACTTGTAGGCGATAGCAGTAAAACTGTAGAAGAGGAAACCACTGAACAAGCACTTTTTGCATGGGCTTTTAATGGATTTCCGGGAAGGGTTCACGACATCAAAAATGGTTCTATCATGAAATACATTTATTCTAAATTTACGTTTAGAATGCACTAACTCTGCATATTTTACGTACTCGAACAGAAACTTCCACCTTCCACCTTTTACTTTTTTTTTTTACAAATTTCTTTAAACATCTTACCGTGGATGAGTTGTTTTCTTGGGCTGACATACACGTTTCTGCTTTTCCTCTCGGTTTTTTGCTTTATTCGATTTATTGCATGCGTCTCTCATAGTTCCCTTGAATTTTGGGAGAGCCATGGCTATTCAATTAAATTGACAAAGCCTTAAATCTGTTATATCGGAACCTACATAATGCTCGTGAGTAACATACTTTACTCACGGCTTTAACCGTCCGTATCCTACTTTTTGCATCTAAAAAATTTTGCGTGAAAAAACTAGCGCTTTATAGGTGGAAGTATTAGTGGAAGTTTCAAATATAAAATCCACTGTGATTTCACATACACATGGTGGAACAACATATTCGTTTAATAACGACTTCTTAAATAATTAAATGAATAATAATTAGGAAATATTTAGGAACAAAAATAATTTTCCAAATATTCCGTAATAGACTAAAGAGCCCGCATCTACAAATTCTCGTCATTTTAGGAAAGATGAAATTTTGTCCATGTGTTTCTCCTCAACACAGGTGAGGCAAACGATTCCCCAATTATGAAACCTGATCGTGGTTCCTTAAGTAGTTAACAGCTAACAAAGATGTAGTGGGTAAAAGAGTGGTAATGGGGGTCACTTAAGGGGAGAACTCAAATATATAATTTAAATGATAAACAAAATACTTTATTGCACTATACATTGCTTACTTAAATACCTATATTTGAAATACTTTCAGTCACTTTGACAAAATCAATTTTGGATATTATTAAAAGTTTAAAAAACAGATTTGACTCCCATTACACCGACATGTGTACGGTGTGGTCACCCTGGGGACAATCGTAAATCAAACGAAATTTAGCAGATATCGCATACATAATATGAAGTTCCAAAAGTCCCACCCAGTGTACTTCACATGGTTCTCCATAGCCCAAATGAAGTAATCTGAAAACCAAATTCTAATTGTTAATCGCTGCACATTAGACATCAGTTTCTCCAAATCTTCATCCATCGCCCCCGGCATAAGTCATGAGCGCCAATATAGGAATCATAAGTTGCTACTTTCCTGCAGTATCACTTCTGCATGAAGGTTATTGAAAAATAAGTCACATTGCTTTTATAGGCCATTTAGAGCGACTAAAAGTGATAAAAACTACTGGGGAGTCGCATGACCCCACGTCCACACAATTGCACTATTGTGAAAACAAAAATATTTCTTCAAAACATTAATGAAATCTGAACTGCACATCACGATTTTGAATGTTTAACTAAGACTATATAAAATTTCATTCGAATATTGCAAGATACTCGACACTTATCTTCTAATTTGCAGGTGCGCGTAGGACGTAAAATTGTAGATCAGCGGAGCTCTCAAAAAATGTACACATTGGCGAGCCCTCAGCAATACGTAACTGAACGAAGTACAATGTGTACTTAAAATATAAAATTAAGGAATACAAAAACAATACAAATACCCTTCATATATTGCCTTCATATTTTACAGAAATTCCAAATGAGATTTTGTACAACATTCAGCTAAAAAAGGATGCAAACAATACGGATTTCAACAAATCGTCTAAAAACTACGGTAATTATAAAGTATTGTATATAAATTTATATAAAGTTATTATTTGCGCTTGAGATATAACTAGGAATAAACATTTCACTTATGAAAACTGTTTCAGATTTACTGAAAAATTCGCTACGGAGGATTTGGAAAACTTATGTATTAGTTGCTACCACGACGAGGTGTACACACCTCACCCGCTCTTCCAAGGTGGGATGTGCTTCGTTTGTATGGTAAGTAAAAATGCATTAAGCTAGTTAAATAGGCTGGTGAAGAAATAGAAAACAGTGTTGTTGTTTCTCATGCACGCCGGTCATGTTCGAAAAGATATTAGTAGTTTTGTTATAGGAGCGTTACACAGGAAGATTTTTCATGATTGGTGCGGACAATATTCACGTGAGTAAGCAGGATATTAACGCTGAAAAATTGTTGCATTATAGATACATATAAAAATACAAACCTGCAATGATTCAATACTTTCGTTTTTTCAGTATTGCTGCGCAATTTGTGGCGGTTTCGGCAAGCTGGTCGTATGCAGCATGTTGAAGTGCGGGTTGTAAGTATGTAGATTCATATAAGTAGTACCAGCGAATGCATCGCTACGCTACGATAATAATTTGTACCTATTTTATGTTTTATGTTTGATATTTTCATTGTAACGGGCCTGCGCTTTGATGCGACACTAGTGCCGCTCAAAAATGCTGTTATTTTTAATATCCCGTATTCTTATTAACGTTTCTGGTTTTGTAATCATGGACTAACCCAGGTCTATACTGCTTTATGCGTATAAGGTGGAGAATTAGTTTCTCTTTAGCGTAGTATATGAATATCATGAGAGATTAATTCTTTATCATTTGAGAATTATTTCTATAAATTATCTCCTGTACTTTAAGCCCGCAAACAATACATGTTATTAGTTGTTTCGAAGTGCATTTGTACTCTATGATGTTTGGTGTAAATGTAAATGTATTACACTTAAATTCATAAGGAATTGAAGTTGTGGGTTTGCTATACTTTAGATCATATTGTTACGAGTGTCTCGACAACTTGGGATCCACGGGGTTACGTCCTTACATAGCAAATATGGCGGTGTGGATATGCTTTGTGTGTAACAGCACCGGACACTCAAGAAGCGGTCGCTATATCCAATGCCGGGCTGATTGGAGAAATCACGTAAGTGAATGATTTACATTTATCACTGATCTCTTTACCTACCGGATATGAGATGATGTGTGATAGAAAAGCAGGAGTCATATCTTGAATTGAAGCCTAAAGATAGATGCTTGTCGTGCAGGATTTTGCACAAAAATTGAAATTTAATCGTTGATGTTACCATAAAATGTTGACCAAAAATGGCAACTGGCTCTGGCCCAATTGACCTTGCTTGAGTCATAGATCTTGTGGTTAAGTCTCCCATCGTGTTAGTACAGATCGGGCATTAAATTTTCATGTCACGTTGCTGCTTTGTGTGAGTTTATTCCTTAATTATCTTGTGGAGTTTTGCGCTCTTTCTCAAGTGGCTGAGTGGCTTTCCAGCCACCATGTGCTTTAGTTGACAGTTAGTTGAACTTTGTCAAGGGTAGTTCTGTTCTATGTATATCAAGCAACACTGGATTATTATTGGCGTTAAATAATAAACTCTCTATTCTTATTAAAATTCACTCTGCGCAACATATCTTAATTGATTATATATAATATTTGGGATTTTTATGTTTCAAGCTGCATGCGCTCTTCAATACTCACAAAGGATTCCCGATACCGCGAATCCTGCTTAAGAAAGAACGTCTCCGCGTGCTTTCGCTCTTTGATGGAATTGCGACTGGTAATTACATTTGCATTGGCATACGAGTACATCTTATAGTCGTCAGTATGAATTACCGGTGCTGAAGTTATCTGATTTCACAGGTTTACTAGCCCTTAACCAATTAGATGTGAATGTGGAATCGTATTTTGCCGCCGAGCTGGACTACAATGCAAAGATGATTGCTTTGAAGCACCATGATGAAAAGATTCAATATTTGGGCAATGGGGATGTGCGCAAAATAAACGCTCGCGTACTTGCAGACATTCTACCCATTCATCTTGTACTTGGTGGTTCACCCTGCAATGATCTTAGTAGGGCCAATCCTGATCGCAAAGGACTTTTTGGTAATTATGTATATTGACTGGGTCATTTAGGCAACATCAAAATCTGGAGATCCGCATTTCAAATTTTCAAAAATTTGTCTTTTTTATTTTCTAGATCCAGATGGCACCGGAGTATTATTCTACGAGTTTTCTCGCATAATAACGACACTGAAACAAATTGGCAATCAAGCATTTTTTTGGCTCTTTGAAAACGTCGCTTCAATGCCAGAAGAAGTGAAAAGCATTATATCTAGGTACGCGCGGATTATCATAAACTAACAACACAACAGGCCCATAAAACCAAAAATTAATTCTTTTAAAATCATCTCTTATACATAGAATTTTGGAATGTCAACCATCACAGATAAATGCGTATCCTTGCGTGTCGCCTCAGGATCGAAAGCGATATTTTTGGGGCAACTGTCCCTCGCTTCATGTTGACTTCTCCTATGATGGGAAACATGTGCTTCAGGACTATCTAGATCCAGGACGCACTGCGGCAGTCGATCATATTCGCACGATCACTACTAACTCCAATTCGTTGTTACAAGGTATTCGCTATATGATTTTTGAAATATCAAATGAAATTCAAAAATAATTGTAGGGAGTATAAAACAGCATGCAGTATATGATGAAAACATGGAATTGGCACCGTTAACAATCAAAGAAATTGAGAAAATCTTCGGCTTGCCTCAAGATTACACACAATTTGATACTCTATCTAAATCTGCACGATTGACGCTTGTGGGTCGAGCATGGAGTGTACAAACGATATGTATGCTACTGCACTTTGTAAAGTATTTCTATAGACTTAACAGAGATAAAGTATTGCATTATGATTAGGAGACGATTGGAATTGGATTGGAATATAATTGGATCAATTCAATTAACTAATTAAAGAACCTTTTAATAATAAAACATTCAAAGCATTTGGTGACTAGAGTAAATGTTTGTAATTTAAAAATATGTGTTTGTCATCCATTCGTATGTTACATGTTTAATTCATATCTTCTTTCCTTGCTGACTGCAGGGACAGGGGAAAATCGTTTTGTGGGATGCTAAATGCAAAAAAGACAGAAATAACTGTTGAAGTAGGAACGAAAGTCCCAAATTTGATAGATGTAGATGTAACAGTATCTTTTGAATTTCGGAAAGCTGTCGAAATATGCTAGATCCCCTGAGCTGAGTTGTATAGACTTTACACTCAATATATATATTTATTGTAAAATAAGCAATATTAGATATGTGTTCCAGTTCTTGGTCGTATAATACAGTTATTCATATTACACACTAATTGCTGTTGTCCATATTATTCATTGGAATGGCAATCTTTTGATGAATATCAATAGTCCGTGCGCCATTATGATGAATGTGACCTTCAGTGTACTCATTGCCTAAACATGTGCTTCCCCCATGGCAAATCGGACGTGGTGCCGGTGGTACTTTGCACTGTGAGCAGTTCCCTTCGTATGGATTGTATGCCGTTATATCATTATAAGAAGGTGATTCCGAGAACTGTGCTTGTCTTTTGAAATCATTCTGAAATTCACGCTTACATCTAGGATTGCTGCAGTCACAATGGCACGTAGTTAATGCCGGACATTCACTGCTTCCGCATATGGAGTACTCATTCGGATGCTTCTTAAATGAATGCATATTTTTTCCATCTATGTAAGTGGTTTGTTTTATCGGGCTTTCAAAGTGTCGTTGTGGATGGGGTTTATTCTCCTGTTGGTGGAGGATTGGGGCACGCACACATGAAACTGGACTGGAGCGATTTGACAAATTGTATTCGCGCGGCGATGATGGTACACTACATTGGCATCTTAAATTAGGCACAGGTAAGACTAAATAAAAATCTATTCATGAAACCAGCAAATAACAAGTAACCAATTAACATTAAATCAGATTAGGCTGTATCTTGGGGGAGACCTTTGTACCTTTTTTTGCGATTACATGGAGACGCCAACGTTAAATATATTAACAGTACGATGATCAATAGAAATAGAATCAAAACAATAGACCAACTAATTGTATCGAAAATAGTCCATTCAGTGGGATCAATGACAACATCTTCAACTGGGTCGGGTACATTTTGTCTATAACGCGTATTTGTTATTACACTACCAACTATTTTTGACTGATTATCATACTTAACAATTCGTATTAATGACTCCGGCGTTGTGACCTTTAATCCAGGTTGTGTGATTTCGGCGGCACTTGTCGAATAATTCACGTAAGGTAAAATTACGGGTTCGTACATGCGCATGGATTTATCAGACGATATTGCTTGTAGTGACTTATTCATTGCATTAAAAGCTGCATTTGTCAGCCATAGTGCTAGGTCTTCTCTATTTATCTGCTTCAATCGCCTAACGAGGATTTCATGCGTAGCTCCTTGTCTGCCACTTATATCCATATTCCATTGCATTAATTGTTTCAAGCAAGAATCATCTTTGAGTACTTTTCGTTCTTGATAGTTTCCGACGAAAATAAAACAAAATTTACTTTAATAATTATCTAACTAACCTGCTGGCTGAAGAGCATTGGGTAAGTCGCTGTTGCTAAAGTGTAAAGAGGCTACCAGTTTCCTGCATTCAGCAGGTCCAAGATTATTGGAAATATATTGAAAGTGAGCCATGTTCATGTCACTTACACTTTCTCCTAAATTCTTGGTCCATTGTGAATAAATTAAAAACCAAAACTAAATAAATTTGCAATTAAATACATAATTGAGTAAAGGAAATCAAATTACCAAAAAATAAAGTGCCATAATAATAAGTTAGGCTGAATTAGTGATGTCAAACTCATATTTACATGTACGTACTTCATTTCGTCTTAGCCAACTCTTATGAAAAGAAAACAACCTAATATTTTCATAAATACCAGATTTTTTCAAAACGAACTTATAAATTTCATCCAAAATCTTTATCACCAATTCTTATAAATAAAGCATACCAAATTCAAACGATATGTTACATTGATACTGCAAATTTAGTTTTAGTTAAATACCTCGCACGCCATTTACCTAGCCCATTTCTTATTATTTTAATTTAAAGAACAATTTTCTCTAGTTTCGGAAAACATTTCGAACGACAAGTTTGAATTTGGGTTCAAAATAAACATTAACTTTATCCCTTTATCACGAACAATCTGGTCTGGATTATTAGTATGGTTTATAGTTAATAATAAGGCAAAAAGAAATATCTAAGTTTAATTATTTCGCGCGTGGATGCTGCCACTCACAGTGGATGATGTGTTCGTTTTGTCGGTCGCGGTGTTGGCGAGCGTTGATTTAGTTCAAATGATAGACATAACCCCTACAAGTGCCTACGATATTGCTTACGACTTGTTCACCACTAAGATAAAATATGTCCACAAGTTTGTTTTAAATAAACCTTAATTCAAAGTCTACACATTTTTCAAACATGACTCAACTAGTGGAACTGAAACAAAATAGGACTTTACTGCAAACTGATTTTCCTGGCTACAAACTCTCTCTGCAAGACATTCCAAAATTAACCATTAACTTGTCATCAAAAGTGAACATTGTTGAACCAAATAATGAACAGTACACTTTCAAACATGCCAAACTTTTCTCACTGCACAATCATATATTGGCATCTGAAGTGGATGAATTAGAGGGTACTGAAGCAATTTATTACATTGGTGATGATCGCTTAATATATAAAATTGAATCAGATATCCTTGGACTGGAGGAAAAGTGCATGAATTGGGAAGTACCCTTCTTAGACTCCAATTATAATTGCACTATGGTTTTTCCAGACAAAAATTTCGCTGTTGTGTCAAATGGATCAAGAAATATTTATATTTTAGACAGAAAGGATGAATGGAGATGCATTTATAATGAAACAAATGATTTCAGCTGTGTCATCTTGGATTCTAAAATATTTCAAAATGTTTTGCATCTTATATTGTTTGCTATTGTGGCAGATAATGAAGAAACAAGTGAAAAAAGGTCTGAACACAAATCTGTTATATACTGGGTGCAATATGAATGTTGTAATGGTATTTGGAGTAGGAAGAGTATTGAAGAAATGCAATCTAGGAGTGAATTGCATTATGCTTTTCTTTCAACTGACACAAACTTATATATTGTAAGTTCAGATGGTGGTTTTGTGAATGAAGATAATGATGGATTGAAAAACACATTCTTTACATGGTCACAAACAGATGAAAGTGTAACTATCTACATGTTAGCAACCATTGCACATATTGTTGATCAACAGATCACAATTAAAAATAAAGAAGAAATTGTCTTGGATGAAATATTGTATGATAAAATAGATTCTTCTCAAAATGTGATTATAAATGATGGGGGAATAATGGAAATCATGTTGTATAAGGAAACTGCAGCTATGTGGCCTGAGTTAATTCAATCTAAACCTTCACTTGGAGAATATCAGCATGATCCCAAAACTGCTAAAAATATTCTGAAACAGTTTGTGGGATTTTTGGAACCAAGAGAAACGTTTGCAACTAAACAGTCCACATTGACTGATCAAATAGAAGATTGTGATTTTGCTACGTCCAAATGGTCACTTATCGAACGTATAACGCCTGAGAAAATAGTTTCACATCGCGTTCTTCATACACAAGAAATAGTTTTTGTTGATAGCGCGTTACAACAATTTGCAGTTCATCAAAATGATGACATTTGCATCTATCAACCTTGCTCCAATTCTGAATGGAATCTTGAACACACCGGTACGCTGTTTGCTTTGGGTTATGTTAGAGCGTCAAAGTTGCGAAGAAAGTTTACAACATGTGCACCGGATCTCAGTTATTCCATTATCGCTGAGGGCGGAAGACACATATTTGTATATAGACAAAATGTTGATGTTACAAGTGGAGAATTGCGACATCGTCGATCTGGCAGGCATGTAAAGCAGCTCGCTCTTCAACAAGTGATAGAGTTGGAAGCAGATGACAACATTTGGGGCGTAAAAGCCAGCAATACTGTTTTGTTCGTGTTAAGCGAACATAAAGTTCACGTGTTTAAAATGAATTAGAATTAGATACCTTTATATGTTCTTCATTGAATTTGTACGTGATTTGAATTACAGTTGTACTCGGTTAAACCTCATTAGCAGATAACAATTTGTTTTGGCTCTTATGCTATAAAAGACAATAAAGTCCAACATACCTCATTTATTTTAAATATTGATGACCAAGGCCGTGACTGAGCACTAAAGCGATCTAAAGTAGTAAGGGTACTTTTTAATACTAGTTTACTCAAATATGTCTATTAGAAAAAGGAGAATTTAAATATATCTCGCGTAAATTTATTGTAGTTAGCGCCCTCTGGCAAGCAAGTTTGCACCAATCACTGTATCGGGAGTTGCCGATCTAAAGAATGGATAACCTGGGCAGTTCTAGTCGCTTTAGATCAACTGATCGCATGGACGCTATGCCAGTGAGTTATATTCCGGGCGATTCGATGCAGATCGAAAATATCGTTTGGGAGCTGAAATCACGTGGTATATTCGACACATTTCGCAAAGAATGTATTGCGGATGTCGACACCAAGCCGGCTTACCAGAACCTCCGGCAGCGCGTCGAGGGCAGCGTATCTTCGTTCCTCAGAAAACAAACATGGAGTCCCGACATCAACAAGAATCAGCTGCGGGAGCAATTGCGGAAGAATATTTACGAGTATGATATCCTTCAGGGATGCTGTATAGATTAATTGCTATATAATACAGTGGTAATGTTGACTATTATAACAACATTTACATTTTTAGGTCTGGGTATCTGGAGACAGGTGTAGAACGAATAGTCGATCAAGTTGTGAACCCCAAAATGAACACTGTATTTCTTCCAAAAGTTACTGATGTGTTTTGTCAATATCTTGGTCTTGCAAAACCTGAAATGAAATCAGAGAAAGTTACAGATGATGAATTGAAATCTAGAACTGATGATTTGCTGTCTGAAGAGTTAGAAGCTGTTTCACCCGAATCGCGACGTGATGGGAAAAATGAAGAATCAAACTTAAGTCTAGAGAGTATGAAAGTAGATGAGGATGAATCACCTCCATTTGAGCCATTGGATGAGGACAATTCAATTGATTCTCATATGTCTGGTATCTCAGGCTTACAAAGCCATAATTCCAATTCAAGTCTTAAGTCACTTCAGAAAGATGATACTCATATATCTGAACCTAGTTGTGTTGAAAGTGCTACTTTTCAGTTAGATGAAGACCAACAAAATCAAGATACACATAGGATTGGTGAAGGTGATAGTAATTTGAATAGTAGCAAATCAGATCTTAAAAAGGATGAACAAAAAAGTGATGAAAACAGTAAATCAGAGAGTAAATCTAAATATAGGAGTGAGGACAGAGGTGAGAAGAATTATAGAAAACATGACAGATCTAAAGTGAAAGATAAATATCGGAGTAAAGATCGCGATTATAAAGATTCAGATAAAAATGAAAAAAATAAGAATAAAGATTTGCATAAGACCGATAGGCACAAGGATGAGCATCGCGACAAAGACAAATATTGTTCTACTTCAAGTAACAAACGCGAAAGGGATTCTTCTAGTTCATATAAAAGGTCAGATTCAAAGAGTAAAGATGATAAAGTCCGTTCAAAACACAATACTTCCTCAAGGGAAAGAAAGTCATCCTCATCTCGCAGCGAAAAAAATAAGGATAAAGAGCGAAAAGTTGACCGAAAAGACGATCATTACGGTTCGAAGCATAGAGGTGAGCGACGTTCAACTGACCGCGATTCCAACGACGGTTCTGGCTTAAAAAGTTCCTCAAGTTCATATTGTGAGTCTAACAGTTCGTCACAGCACTCTCAAAAAGAATCAACGAACTCGAATGATTCCAACCAAGGGGAAGGGAACTCTGATAAACGTGAAACTAAAAACAGGTCCTACAAGGATAATCAACAAAAATCAATGAAAAATCACAAGGAAACCGAATGCATCGTTATGAATTCCTCTCTTCCACCAACCAAATCGGTCAGCGCCGCGACCTGGGATGCAGTTGAAACGCAACTTAATTCCAACATCAACTATGATACTTACTACCCTTTAGAGACTGAATTAAATAACATAGGGATTTGGTCGCATGATTCAGATAAGAAAACAACAACAACTGACAACAAGCGAAATAATGGTGTTACAGATGAAATTGTGTCTGAAGATGTTACAGGTTGCGCGGCTGAAGTGAGTTTAAAATATTTTAGCCAATCATCGATTGAAACTGATGAGTGCGATCTGAAAAAAGCGACTAAATGCTTAGCGAAGCTCGAGAAACAGATTCAAAACGTTGAGAACTGTATCAGCAGGCAGAAGAAACGTCGTTACAATGGTATTAACATGAATGAATTGCCCATGAAACAAATGACGATGAATAACGCTGGAGGCAACCCTGCACTATTAATTTCTAACGATTCCCCAAACTTATCTTTTCATTTACCTCTAAGTCCGGCAGAGAGTGATAGCGACAAGTCGATCGATAAGAAGACAGATGAGCTTCCAATCGCGGAACCTAAGCGGAGGGTTGTGACTGCTTCAAAACGGTATTCTAGTGATGATTTGTATAAACCACGGCTCTTCTTTAAACGTACGACGACCAGACAAAGGAGAAACATTGATGAATAAACAATTATTTTATTATATAGCCATTGCATTGGTTATTCAAACAGCATCATATTTGGTTTTGTAAAGAGAATTTATAATGCGAGTTTAATTTAACATTTTTTGTCTTAATTACTACTCCTTGATTGAATTATATATTTGACCCTATTATTTCGCTTCTAAATGCTTGATATATAAATGAAATCATCCTCTAAATTTGACTTGGTGTCTTAAATTTGGTTTACCATGGAGGTCGTGGAGCCATACTACGCCAAAAATGTTATTATTATGCATTTGGTTTCTCAATACCGCCCAGAACCAGAATGGCCTTTGGTTATCAAAGCTTTCTATTATCTCTGGCGTGTTTTTGTTTTTGCCTGTTTAACTGGTACACTGGTTTTTACCTTCATTGATGTTTACATTAATGGGTTTGTGCAGATTTCGGACGTTGCTATGCATATTATCAATATTGGTAAGTCAGTTTTAATAAGCACCTAAAAATATATACTTCTTTCCTACGAGTATACTCGTACCTTCAGCTATGTACAGCAGCATTGTCATCCGATCTTTTTACTTCATGTATAACTACGATTCGGTTGAGTATTTAATGGCTCGCATGAATATGGTGATGAAAGAGAGCGGAAGTTTTGCATTTGATAAGTATACCATGAAAAGGGGACGTCGCTTAGCTGATATGGCGCTCTTGGTATGGCAGGGCTTTGTTTGGGGATGTGGACTATTGTTCTCGTTTTCGCCTCTCTTCAAATCAAATAAGTATGTATATTTCTTTGATTATTAAAGCAAATAATTTTTAAAAATTACGGGTAGATTTTCGATGCATATAAGAAAAGTTGACGTTGCAAGTCTGGAATTACCATTTATTTTATTTATTTAATATTATTACTGATTCTAATACTTCAACCTATATCATTTATGTTTGCGTGATTTAAACAATTACAGGTTTTGATGTTATGGATGTTGGATTTCTTTCCATTAATGCCACTAATGATTAATAGTATTCTAAGTAAAGTAAAGTAGTAACATTCTTAAACTCTTGCCTATCATTTATAAAATGTGTTATGTGAACCCGCGTAGGTAATAATTGACAGCAATCTCTTTGCCTCTAAGATTTGAATTGTGCTTAATCTATAAAAGGAATTTTGGCTCAGGTACAATAACATGATAACTTTTTCCATTAATAATTTAATTAATATTGCAAGAATTAATACAACTTGCTTTCTACTTGTTATTGTTTTGACTGCTATTAGTTTTTCATAGATTATGAATTTATTTGTAGTTGATAATGGGATAATTTGTTTTCATGAAATTTCTGCCCAGTATTTGTTAATACTTTCAAATATTCCTCTGATTCAATTGAATTGTGTCCAACCAATAAAAATCCGTTTTTTATCATACACACATTGGCTAATTGTTAGGCTTGGTACTAAAAATTTTTGATTTCTGCAAGTTTCTTGTGGTCGCAAGTAAAAATATTATTGCCTAAGATTTCGGCACACTCCATCTAATTGTCCGATTATGACACATGCTTATGACACATAACACAAAGAAGCTTGTGCCGCGTAGTAATTAGAAATTATCATCGAATCAGAGAGGAGTTATGGCGATATGTTCTAGCGTCTCAAAAGTATTCGAAAATTTCCAGTATTGGAGTCTAAGATTAACCCTCACTGCCGTCTGTTTTCGTTATTTGATTTGTTGAAAAGCGTTATAGTGTTATACACGACAACAAAAGAGTCGCACATTACGAGTACGTTGTAATGAAATCTTATAAGAATCATTATATGAAAATTTATTTATAACTTATATTCATGTGTATGTACCTACTTTGCAATCAAAATTTCTGTTAAATTCAATACTTGTGGGCTCGTGTTGTAGTGTAAGTAATGCCTAACAAGTTGCAAAAAGTCAATAATGCTTTATTTCTCTTTTTATTATACAGAGAATTACCTTTGCCAATGTGGTTATTTTATGATTGGACTACTGAAGCTAACTTTTATATTACGTTACTGCTACAAACTTTTGCGCAAGTATTCATGGTTTGCTGCTTCGCCAACATTGAAATGTTTAACATTTGTTTTCATATTCTTATGCAACATCAATTTGAATTACTTGGTAAGTAATATTGCATTTAGGTAAATTAAATGACTTATGTTCATAAGGGTTTACATCTCTTATTGCTTGTCTCTTTACCATAACATTTTATTTAATTTTTTTTCTTTAATAGTTACTTTTGAAATCGAGAGTCAGTAGAGTTAAATAAAAATGGTTGAAGTTTGGCTAAAAAGCCGTCGGAACAGTGTAATACGTGAATAGTGACATATACGAGACATATACGACATATACGTCATATCTCGTAGGTAAATGCACTAGTACCAGTACTGTACTGAAACCAGAACAGAAACAATTGTCAAATTATTTTATGCTAATACTATGTTTTTTTTTCAACTTTTTCTAGGTGTGGTAAATATCTAGTTATCGTGTGCATGTAAAAGATTAATTGTATACTTGTCAATTTTTGCCTATTCATAGAAATAATATGAGACATAAATATGCAAAAATATTGTTTATTTATTTTAGGAAATGACTTTAAATTTATGATTCCAAATGTTCTTCACAATTGCGGAATGTCGAGGACGGAAGTAGAAGAATACATGGAAAATCCCAACGAGTAAGAATTTTTCTTAACTTTATGCTAGTGATTGATCGGAACCATTAATTATTTTTTAATTAAGTTCAAAATTGATCCAAATGGTGGACGAAATAAGTAATGATACTGAGTTTAAAAGCGGTGTCCTGGAAAATTTACACGTTTGCATCGCTCATCACCAGCGTTTGTTAGCTTACAGGGATGAGTTTTATGAATTTATATCTCCACTTCTTATCATAGAACTTAATTTTATTTTTGCCTACATGATTTTTGTATTGTTTACAATTGTTACCGTACGTATCACATCAGCATCACATCAGCTTCCATTTATTTGTAACTAATGATACTTCATAGACTGATAACAAAGCGATGTATATGGCATTGGTGACCTACTTCTTTGCAATTTTGACGCAGGTGTTCATTATTACTTTTTTTGGAGAACGACTGACAAATAAGGTAAGACAATGGTATTTATAATTGATAATTGACTGAAATTACTTTTTAAGTAATAACTTCTGTAGTTTATTATTAAATATTAATCCAATATATAAAAATATTGTTATAAAAATAAAGCTGAAGAATCAGTAGTCAGATTTTGAAAATCATTAGTTTTTTTAAATCACCACCGAGGAAAATAGTAATTGAAAAAAAAAATCGTTTAACAGCTGATTAGTGTGCAAGATGCCTAAAGATGCCAAGTGAATATCAGTTGCTTCAAAAACATTGCATATAACTTTCAAGTATATAAAAAAGCCAGTGGCATTTTCATCTCTCTATTTTAGTAAAACGTAGAAGCGTATTTATCACCTCAAATAAAGATGATATTGAACAAAGACTGTTGCTTGAATAAAGCATGGATATCAAGGAAAAGTGCATAAATTTAAGCTTTAATTGGTATATAATGCTCTCTGATTTTAGCTTGCTGTGTTTTAGGCGGAGGAATTACGAACAATCTTGTTCAAAATGCCTTGGTATATCTGTGACAGAAACTTTTTGCTTGACTTCAAATTTTTGCAAATGCGGGTGGCGAAGAACAACTACCTTCAAGCTGGGAAACTAATGCCAATATCCTTGGAGGTTTGTATGGAGGTAAGAATAATAAATTCACGGTTAATTTTCTACTTAAAATAATATCATATTTTTAACGCAAATTAAATGTGCATATTTACCTGCCCCCACAACTTTAACCGTAACTTATTAATTATATACATTTTTTAATGCTTGGCTTTCTTAACTGTTTAAACTGTTTGAAAAATCATTCGTAGCACATCACCACTGATTTGTATGAGATTACTTTAAAAAAGTGTCCCGAATTGAAAAGTACAAAACAGTTATAGTATCCGCCCCGCTTTTTTGATAAGCGGACAGGGTTTTCGGGAAACTTTTTTGGTGAATCTTTTCTAAAGGTTCCTTAGTTAAGACTATTGTTTATTCCTTATTGACCTTTTTGATCAGTTAAATCAGTGAGGGCGGTAAAGTGCATTAATAGCGTGAGTTGCATCGCCACACGCAATACAAGGTGACAAAAACCAACTAGCAAATAATGTGGTCAATGGTTTGTTTTGAAAATACCGCAAAATGAGATTGACCGCGAGTCGGGGTTTTCCGTGACGCACTTGCTGATGTAAAAACCCCGCCGTATATCTCTGACATTTTTGTTTGTTTCAGTTTATAAAGAAAGCAGCCTCATTTTTTGCTGTCTTGCGCCAAGTGAATGAGTGATGCAGAATAATTATACTTGTTCAGTTTAATGTATAATGCTAGAAAATAGATAATAGACAATACTGGATTTTGGTTTGAGCCAAATTCCGATTGTGCGAGGTGACTACATCTAAACCAAGTTTTGTCTGGTTTTGCTTTGTTTTGACCAACGTAGAGTATCCTATGCATTCATCAATCACTCTGTAGTGTTTCCCTTTATTTTGTTTATCAATTCTATTCCAGTGCAACTAAGTTCATACCTCTAAGCCCAGCGATAACAAATGATTTTGGTTTAGTTTTTTTAAATTTTTTTTTAAATTTTGTTTCGTTAATTAGATTAGGTGGTCCCACATCCCATATGTATGGGACAAACAATATTATTGAATTTCTCTGCGTGACTATAGTTATAAACAAAATAAGTTTTATAAGGTAAGTAAACGAAATAACACACCGGGCGATGACATAAATTTTCCAGTACAAGTCTCGTACCAACAATAAAACTTTATCTAAATAATATTACCAATTAAGTTCAATTGCATTACATAATCACAACTTTGCTTAATTTAATAATTCTGTTAGATATCGGCGCATAAAATTCAATTCTTATTTCCGGTCCTGCAATGCAAATCTCCGTAATATATTATTTGGCTGTTTCTGTGAATAATGGCTATTATGCATATCGCTGAATGCCCTTCGGCTTAAAGGCTCACACGGCGACACAGCACATTTCAACGCGTAACGGAAAATATCTTACGAGAATATCGGTATTAATTTTGTATTGTTTATATTGACGATATACATATTTTATTACTTTCAATGTTGAATACGTAATCCATTTTTGTATATTTATTTATTAATAGTTATACGTGATTTTGTGGATTTACATTTATATATTTGAGTTGACATGTTTCGCTCTGAGTATCTCAATTTTTTTTAAATGTAGAGAGTCTACTAAGAAGAATGCCGTTTGGTAGTAACCTTTAAATTGAATAAAAGCTGAGATATAAATTATTGAAAATCAGTAAAAAATCGACTTTTATTAAAATTCAAAAAATTCTCTGGCGGCCATATTTGATTATATCGAACCTAAATTTTCAAAATCGTCTTCCTATAAGGTGTACTTTTGAGAGAAAAATCGGTATCAATATCGCCGACTTGAGTGCGCACACTTTCGTCGAGAATTAATGGATCTGCCCATATATTATATATCTGTTCAAGTAATAACCACTCATTTTCACTTAGTTTTAATATATACGTTTATTTCCAGACTTAACCTAAATACATTTAAGCAATTTTTTAAAAATTGATTCCTACTTCAATGATATCATGAATTCTATTCTATGTAGACTTAACATCTAAAACTAATATAATATATTTTGTTGTTGTATTTTACAAACGGTAAAATTATTTTGTAATTGCTCAGACTTTTAATAAAAGTACTGCGTAATTAACAAATATTTTTTCATATAAATCGTCATCATCCACATTGTCTACTTCAGTGTACGGAATATTACTCTCACATTGAAGGTCTACTGTCAACATTTTCATAATATCTTAAACACTACGGTTCAAAATATGGACAAACCAACAAAACTGTTGATTTATATAACAGAACAATTGATCATTTTTTTCCATCAACATTTTTAATTCACCCATAAAAGTACGGTTATTCCTTGAATATTATTCTCTAACCCGTATTCGTTTGTGCATATAAAAATACTTCCGCGATATCTTTTCCACTATGTCGACCACAAAAAGGAATAAAATCTAAAGCTAAACATTGTAGCTGCCAATTATCATCGATGAAGTAAATAGTTATGCCGTAATATGATCTGAAGTCCATAGAAATCCAACCATTGTCAGAGAATGAAAATTTAGAACAGTTCAAAGTTTCCTTGACTCTCACTCGTTGCTTGTGAAAATGCTCCATCACCATTCGCCGAGCGCAATAACGTCGAGGTACACTAATGTTGGGATTTAAAATATGACAAATATTTTGAGAATCATCGTCATCGAAAAAACTCAAGGGCAATTTTTTCCTCGCCATCCACTCCTCAATTATAGCTTCATAATCCTTCGGTGATAATTTATTCTAAAATATAATATTCTTTTAAGTCCTTACAAGTCTACCAATATTTTTTATTACAAGTACATACTAAGAGGTTTTATGTTATTGAAGTCAAAACGATAATTAAAAAACAAACTGGACAAAAATTGCTGCAAATATAAATAAAATCAAAATTATTCTCATTAGTTATATTGTTTAAGTTATTTGAGATTGAAATAAAATTAAAATGCGTGTTCAGAAAACATCTGTCAATTTTTTTTGACTCGCTGACAATGGTTTTTGAATTGAAGTTAAGTTCTCATAAATTACTTCGTAATGAGCCGACTGTAAATGCTTCTTCATACCGGAAGTAATGTTATATTTTCAGCTAATATTTTTTGTCACTTTTGATTTTTTACACACATATTGTTTTTTTCTCACCTTTAATCCTTTTAAGTGTAAAGAAGTTTTGAAGTTTTTTTTAGGTGGTTGATCAACCTTAGTTCTAGTTTTACATATTTCATCTTCACTTTCGCTTGATCTTTCTCTCTTTTTTTGGGTTATCATCACTAAAAATCACACTCGCCAACATTTTATCTGAAGTCAAAAAATTGTAGATTTTCACAGTTCAAAAGTTTTTGTTAAACTGATGAACAACTCTTTAGAGAATTTCTCTGACCTACAGAATGTTGTCAACAATTTTTCATCACGCACTATAGCATAAATTTTATTCGACGAGATCCATTATATGCACTTTTTCAGATGTATACAATATCTCCTGTTGTTTTTTTAGCGTCATACAAGTTAAGAATAATCAAGAGCAATGCAATTTCATTTATCATAAATTCTTTATTTATTAATGAACAGGATTTCCTTGAACTTTGTTTAAAGCTATTGTTAATAATTCTTTTATTTTATGATAAAAAATTTGATCGTTCTCATTTCTTAATTGTTTTACATGATTTAGTTATTTTAATATCTGGGAAGTATCTCGTCTGTTTCCAAATAAGTTTATCAGGCAATTTTTAAACAATTGTTAAATTTGGTAAATCTAGTTTGTGCACGCACAACACCTTTGAGTTTAGATTCCATGAGTGATAAAATTAACAAAGGCAGCTTGAGTACCTATAATTTTGAATTGTACTTATGAACTGGTGGTGAAGCAGATTTTGATTGTTCACCAACATTTCCACCCATTTGGTTAAGTTTTTAAAATATAATTTTAACGACTATACGCGGATTACAAACAAAGACCAAATATAAATCGTATAATAAAAGAAAGCATTAGGCTTACGGTTGTATCAATTTGACGTGTTGAAGTACATTTCTCGTAGTTACGGAGGATTGGAGTGTATATTCTTTTCTGGATCCAATCTCTAGATCCTACGGACTACGCCAGTTGATATGAGCGTAGACGTTCACAAGGAGCAGGAATGGAACGTGGAGATAAAGAAGAAGAACACCAACACTGACAATAATTTTGTGGAGACCGGCAAGAATTCAAGAACTAAAAATATTAATACAATCTGGAAATCGAATCATAACAGAAGCAAGGGTAGGAGTTTGGCGATTGCTGATTGGTGGAGTATTGGGAAAGGAAAATTTGGGTTTAGAGCTATGACCAACTTTACTTGGAACTTAAGTATTGGGAATTTCAAAATTTAAGGAACGGTGCAATAAAAATTATTTACAACTGTTTTTACAACAATAAAGTGAAGTAATTGTAGGTAGACTGGACATTTTTGGTTAGCTGGGAATTTTTGGAATACATTTTGGTCGAGGATCCCCACAAAAAAACCAAAATAACGAAAACTACATAGTACAATTTCATACAACATACTAGCGAAACTACATTACAATTGAGAGTGATCTTTCGGCAATTGGTGATTCATAGAAACGGATCACAAGCCACTCATGTGTCTGTTTTCGTTAAAATACTTGAATTATTTTAGTGACGTATAAAATGGGAAGAATTCAGTTTCCAAATTAAATACAAGAAAGGCAAAGAAAATCGTGTTGCCGACGCATTATCACGAGTAGAAATTGACATTGAAGAAATTGCGATCTAATTAAATGAACTTGATCTCACATCAATTCTGCCTAATGTTGATCCTAAAAAGGACCTGAAGATCTTGTCCATGATACACATTTAGCAAACCCGAACAGCCCAGATCACACTATGCAATTCCAAACGTCCAATTAATCAATTTAACAACTGACTAATCTTTAAACACGTGGACGTGACCCATTTGCGTCGTAACATCAAAAGATCAAATCAAAATGATTCAAAACTATAACCAATAAAACCGCAATGGCATAAATGAAACATATAACCACTTGACCTTGAAATATTATTGACTTAACATGAAAGCACAAATTAATAAATTCATGAACGAATGCTACATTTGCATAGTTGGTAAATGTGCAAGAAAACATTTTCATCTAGAATTATCTACACCAATGTTTGCAAAGAAGTCAAAAGAAGTAAGTTACATAGAAATTTTTGCTTCGAGAAACACAAAGTTTTAACAGTTATTGTCTTGTTTTCATGTTGTACCCAGGAGTATTACGTATGTCCCTGACCCGACCGCAAAATAATATTGTTTGCTGAATTTTGTGCACTGCTTAAAATGGATTTGCATTTTACGACAAATTACAATGGTAGTTCTAATTCATCATTAGAACGAGTGACTACACTCAATATGAAAATTAGAGTAGCAAAAATTCAAAGCAATGCCTAACGTTGCTAAATTTGTTATATCTTTTTTATGAATAACTGTACAACAAAAAAAACTTGAATACAATACAAAAAAGCAAGTGTAAGTGAAGAGTTGAAATATTTTAAAGTCGACATACCATGTGGATGAAATTCTCCATGTTGTAAATATACAACAAGCTTATAAGAACGTTTTAAAAACTTTGGTGTTAATTATGGAGTTTTTTCATGTGGCGCATAGATGGTGCCAGTTATCGTTTAATTTTTAATATCTATAGTACAAAACAGTAAAAATAAATACTCATGAGTTTGTTCTATACGCTAGTAAAGTATCTACCTTAGCGCCGCCTCGTGGCTTATTTCTTAAATAGTGAGGTCTGAAACCTTGAGTACCATATGTTATATATATACTAGTTAACCGGGCAAACGTTGTTTTGTCATATAAATTATTTCTAGTTTCTAGATAAATTTTAGTGTAGACAAAGAGTAACTTACTTATTATAAGTGTGTAAGTATGTAAAAGTTGATTAACTGAACTAATAGTGCCAAATACACTTAAAATTATAATGTGGTATTAAAAAATACATACAACTCTAAATATTTACTTTTTTATCACCAACCCCTATATTTTTTAAAGCCATTTTGGTAATTTAATTTTTTTTCATCCCGCTCGAAGGAATGAGACTGAAGCCGGTCTTCTTTTTCACTCACACAATAAGACTTCTCTCACTCCCTACACAGTTTTCGGCCATCATTATGGTATACGTATCAAGTGTAGTAAGTAACGTTTACAGTGGTTAACAACACTTTTGCGATTCATTTTTATATTATAGATTACTATTTTATTCATAATAATAAAATTATTCATTTTAAGTGTATTTGGCACAATTAGTTCAGTTAATTAAATTTTTCATACTGACACACTTATAATAAGTAAGTTACTCTTTGTCTACACTAAAATTTATCTAGAAACTAGAAATAATTTATATGGCAAAACAACGTTTGCCCGGTTAACTAGTATATATATAACATATGGTACTCAAGGTTTCAGACCTCACTATTTAAGAAATAAGCCACGAGGCGGCGCTAAGGTAGATACTTTACTAGCGTATAGGCCACGCTAATCTGTAGACCCCTCCGGATTTGAGCTGTCAAATAATATTGAATACCATAAAACCATGGTTGACTTGCGGATACAATAAGTATAGACACACAGGAGACCGAACATCATGTTAAACGAACATTCGCCGGTAGAGCGCGCCACTATTTTATTAGTACTTGTTTAAATCCTTACGTTGCTATGGACACCGCCGAAAATAATTCCAAGAAACATGAAACAATAAATAAATAATCACGAAGTATAGAAATACAGGAACGTCATGTTAAACTGTCTCAATGTGGCTATGGACACGAACCACCGTACATCAATACGTTCTCAAACCATGCGCAGCTAGAGGCAGAAAAAAGGACTATGATTTGTGTAATAAGCGAAGTAAAGTAAACATCTACAGTACGCTATACCCTCACAATATTGTTATGAAAACGATACTTTATTAAAACCATTGCAAATCAATGCAAGTGTTTGTCAAACTTGATGTGGATAGCTATTTCGACCATTAGCGGTCTTATCAACACACTGGTTATTATAACGATATTGTGAGGGTATAGAGTACAATAAATGTTTACTTTACTTTGATTATTATTACTACCCACCCTCTCGTAAAACTATTGTTTTTCAATATGATTTGTGTTTATAATTGTGTACCATGACTACCATAGATAAGCCTAAACCCTTCGGGCACCTGTGTATCTACATTTCGTGGCAATATCGATGGGAGTTTCATATCGTTTGCTTATGATATTGATTTGCACAATTAATTAGTAGACGAACAAAGAATTGAATGGCGAAGCCACCGGGTACCTGTAATTGCTCGCAAGAACACGGATTTCTATGAACTATTTTATTAAATTGAACACAAGACATTTAATATGCATACTACATTTACTACATAGTAATGAATTATATATTACATAACATCTGTTGATTAATCATAAAACATTGAAAACATGGTGTTGAGAACTATTTGCTTTTTTTGGAGTTTCTTATTGCCCTGTTAAAGCTCAAAAGCTTCTCTGCAGGATGCATACCGTTTCAATCTTCTAGCCCTTCCAGAAATGGAGGAAATGGTGCAGAAAACACCTTGTATTTTGGGCACCTATAGATTTTTTTAGAACCATATTAAAGTTCGTAAGTCTCTCTATACGATGCATTCCTGTTCAATCTTTTAGCCCTTCTGGTAGTGCCCTAAAATGCCCATTAGAAATTGGCATTTAAAAAAAAATTGAAAACATGGTGTGGAAAACACCCTGTCTCTCAAGAACTATTTGGCATTTTTTATAGTTTTTTATCGTCATGTTAAAGCTCGAAAGTCCCACTATAGGATGCATACCTTTCTAATCTTCTAGCCCTTTCGAAAATGTCCGAAAATGCCTTTTAAAAATTGGCTTTGTTAAAAAAATTGAAAATATGGTGTCAAAAACACCCTATATCTTCCGAATTAATTGATTTTCTTAGAGTTTTGCGCCATCATATAAAAGTTCGTAAGTCTCTATACAAGATGCATTCCTTTTAAAATTTCTAGCCCTTTCGGAAAAACCTTAAAATACCCTTTAGAAATTGGCTTTGTTAAAAAAATTGAAAATATGGTGTCAAAAACACCCTATATCTTCCGAATTAATTGATTTTCTTAGAGTTTTGCGCCATCATATAAAAGTTCGTAAGTCTCTATACTAGATGCATTATTTTGCAATCATCTAGCCCTTTCGGGAGTGCCCTAAAATGCCCTTTAAAAATTGACATTTTTCAAGAAATTGATGACATGGTGTAGAAAAACCTTGTATCTCGAGAACTATTTGTCTTATTTAATGTTTCTTATCGCCATGTTAAAGTTCGAGAGTCTTTCTGCCCGATCCATATCTTTTCAACCCCATAATCCTTCCAGAAGTGCCCTAAAAAGTACTTCAAAAATAGCTATTTTTGTCCCAAAAATTTTAGTTTTGGTTCGAATAGCAGGATCGAACTTTATTGTTAAATTTGTTTTCGGTCAAAGGATATGGCTGAATTAATTAAAAAATTTTGGGTCAAAGAACAAGGTCGCATATTTTTGGTCGAATAACAGGGTTGAACTTTTTTCTTAATTTTATTTTGCTTGAACAACAGCGTCAAACTTTTTAAAACTTTACATTAAATTATAAAGTTGGAATTTTGTATTTCTGATTAATAAAACAGTATTTTTTTTAAATTTAATAAATGCTATTAATTTATTATGAAAAAATTGGCGGAGGCGCCTAACATTCAAAAAAGTTTTCTTCTAACTTAAACTTTTCTCCTAATAGCAGTAAGGATTTGTTCGGTAAATCTCAGTAAGTGAAATGTGCACTCCCATCGAGACTAAAGAATTAATTAGCTCAGGAACTAATAGAGATAAACAAAAACCAAAAACACCCCGATGTTTAGCATTCAATCCTAGATAAGATAACATTTTAAAATTTTGAAATATAAAATAATAAAGTTAGTAAAAAACTTTTTTCATTTTTTTCATGCCGAGATAAAGATCTATAAAGTGGCAGATTTACTTTTTTCATTTTCTAAAGTTGACCAAAGCCCACTCAAGAAGATCAAGAGGTTGCCAAAGCCCACTCAAGAAGATCAAGAGGTTGCACTTGACTCTTTTTGAACTGAAAAAAAAAATTTTAAGCTAGAAAAAAATGGAAAACGCTAATCGATTGAGTTTTCCAAAGGGATGAAAGGTATGAAATCAGTTTTCCGATAACATTATTATTTCAGAAAATGAGTGGTAAATTCTAAACTGATCGAATAAAACCATTTCTCCGATTTACCCCAAATGTTTCAAATTGAAGTAAGACATCACCAGGATTCCATTAATCCAGGTTTGGTTACCATATCATAATTAGTTTTCATGTTATGGACCATTTTTAAATATTACGAAAGTGTTGATAACTGAAAATATTAACATGTTTAATAATGCAAAATGTAAATCTTTATTCAAGTATGAAAACCGTTTTTCTCTATCTCTAATGGTTTTCATCATAAATTCATTTTTATTTCATAATTAATAACTTTTATTAAATAAAAAAAATACAAAGGAATACAGGAATACAAATTTCCAAGTTTTTAATTTAATATTACGACAGAAAAGTTTAAAAAAGTTTCACGCTGTTGTTAAAGTAAAATAAAATTAAGAAAAAAGTTCAACCCTGTTATTCGACTAAAAAAATTCAACCCTGTTCTTTGATCGATAAAAAAATATTAAAAAATACAGCCCTGTCCTTTGACTGAAAACAAATTTAACAAACTTAACAAACTTAACTTTTTAGGACACTTCTGGAAGGATTAGGGGGTTGAAAAGATATGATTTGATTAGAAAGACTTTTGAACTTTACCACGGGGATAAGAAACATTAAATAAGTCAAATAGTTCTCGAGATACAAGGGCATTTTAGGGTACTCCCAAAAGGGCTAGAAGATTGAAAAAAATGCATTTATTAGAGAGACTTACAAACTTTAATATTGTGGTGCAAAACTCTAAAAAAATCAATTAACTCACAAGATACAGGGTGGTTTTGACTCCATATTTTAAATTTTTTTGAAAAATGGCATTTTTTAAAGAGCATTTTAAGTTTTTTCCGGAAGAGCACAAAGATTGAAAAGGTATGCATCATCTAGCAGAGAGACTTACCAACTTTAATATGGTGGTGCAAAACTCTAAAAGAATCAATTAGTTTGCAAGATAGAGGGTATTTTTGACATCATATTTTCAATTTTTTTGAGCAATGCCAATTTTTAAAAGGCATTTTCGGACATTTCCGAAAGCATAAGAAGATTAGAAAGGCATGCATCCTATAGAGTGACTTTGGAGCTTTAACATAACGATAAGAAACTACAAAAATGCCAAATAGTTCTCGAGAGACAAGGTGTTTTCCACACCATGTTTTCAATTTTTTTGAAAAATGCCAATTTCTAATGGGCATTTTAGGGCACTTCCAGAAGGGCTAAAAGATTGAAAAGGTATGCATCCTGTAAAAAGACTTTCAAACTTTAACGTGGCGATAAGTAACTGTAAAAATCAGGGCCAGTAGCAAGACTTTCGAACTTTTAAAAGGCGACAAGAAACTACAAAAAAGTCAAATAGTTCTTAAGATACAAGATGTTTTCCATATCTTGTTTTTAATTTTTTTGAAAAATGCCAATTTTTATGAGGCATTTTAGTACACTTATGGAAGGGCTAGAAAATTAAAAAGGGATGTATCCTGTAGAGAGGCTTTCGAATTTTAGCATAGCGATAGGAAACTATGAAAAACTCAAACTGTTCGTGAGGTATAGGGTGTTTTCGACCCCATATTTTCAATGTAATTTTTATTTTATGATGAATCAACCGATATTAAGTAATATATAATCCATTACTATGTATTACTAGCTGACCCGGCAAACTTTTTTCTGCCTCGCTTTTCACGTGCAATTTCTTGTTCTTCTTCAGTCCTTTCATTCGCAATCCTTTGAATCCCAGTTGCATTACGGTTTTGTCGGATAAGATTTGATCGTTTTGGTCGCTGCATGGGAAGCTACGAAGCATCGCACAAAGAAGAGACGGAGAAAACTCGTTTAGTATCTTCCAAAAAAGTTTTCACTTCAAAAAGTATTAAAAAGTATCTTTTACACTTACTATGTCCTATTCAACAAACACATCAACTGGGCACTTTAACCAACATCGTACACGCACACGCATCGTCTATGCGCTTAGGGGAAGTTATGAATCAAAATAAAGAGGGAGACGTTATTAGTGTGCTCTCTTTTCTCCCGAAGGCTAAAACCATATAAGCGAATATGTTTGTTTCCTTTAGTGTGTCGTTTAGTGTTCTCTAAAGGAGTATTCACTTCAAAAAGTATATATATATAGTATATATAGTATATATAGTATATAGTATATATATATATATATATATATATATATATATATATGTACTGACGAGACCAAGCAATGGTCGAAATAGCTATCCACATCAGATTAGACAAAACACTTGCATTGATTTGAAATGGTTTTAATAAAGTATCGTTTTCTTATATCGATATTATGAGGGTATAGCGTACAGTAATGCTTATTTTACTTCGCTTTACTACACAAATCATAGTTCCCTACTTTCCACTGGCTGCGCGTAGTGTGAGAACGCATCGATGCACACACTGGTTTGTGTCCATACCAGCATTGAGACAATCTGCTTCTAACATGACGTTCCTGCGTTTCTATAAATTTCTGTGATTATTTATTTTAACGTTTCATGATTTTCCGGCGGTAACCTCCTGGTAGCAAAAGTAAGAATTTAAACGAGTACGCTATTAGAATAGTGGCGCCTCTACCGGCGAAATGTTCCGTTCGATACTACGGATTTACATTACGTCTGGCTTTCCGCCGCTCTGTATCATATAACGCACCGCACATGACCAAGCCAATACGTTTCATGTACTGCTATTTTTTTAGAACCATATTAAAGTTCGTAAGTCTCTCTATACGATGCATTCCTGTTCAATCTTTTAGCCCTTCTGGTAGTGCCCTAAAATGCCCATTAGAAATTGGCATTTAAAAAAAATTGAAAACATGGTGTGGAAAACACCCTGTCTCTCAAGAACTATTTGGCATTTTTTATATTTTTTTATCGTCATGTTAAAGCTCGAAAGTCCCACTATAGGATGCATACCTTTCTAATCTTCTAGCCCTTTCGAAAATGTCCGAAAATGCCTTTTAAAAATTGGATTTGTTAAAAAAATTGAAAATATGGTGTCAAAAACACCCTATATCTTCCGAACTAATTGATTTTCTTAGAGTTTTGTACTACCATATTAAAGTGTGTAAGTCTCTCTACAAGATGCATTCCTTTTAAAATTTCTAGCCCTTTCGGAAAAACCTTAAAATACCCTTTAGAAATTGGCATTTTTCAAAAAATTGAAAATATGGTGTCAAAATCACTCTGTATCTTGCGAACTAATTGATTTTTTTAGAGTTTTGCGCCATCATATAAAAGTTCGTAAGTCTCTATACTAGATGCATTATTTTGCAATCATCTAGCCCTTTCGGGAGTGCCCTAAAATGCCCTTTAAAAATTGACATTTTTCAAGAAATTGATAACATGGTGTAGAAAAACCTTGTATCTCGAGAACTATTTGTCTTATTTAATGTTTCTTATCGCCATGTTAAAGTTCGAGAGTCTTTCTGCCCGATCCATATCTTTTCAACCCCATAATCCTTCCAGAAGTGCCCTAAAAAGTACTTCAAAAATTGCTATTTTTGCCCCAAAAATTTTAGTTTTCGGTCGAATAGCAGGATTGAACTTTTTTGTTAAATTTGTTTTCGGTCAAAGGATATGGCTGAATTAAAAAAAAAAAAATTTGGGTCAAAGAACAAGGTCTAATATTTTTGGTCGAATAACAGGGTTGAACTTTTTTCTTAATTTTATTATGCTTGAACAACAGCGTCACACTTTTTAAAACTTTACATTAAATTATAAAGTTGGAATTTTGTATTCCTGATTGATAAAACAGTATTTTTTTAATTTAATAAATGCTATTAATTTATTATGAAAAAATTGGCGGAGGCGCCTGACATTTAAAAATGTTTTCTTCTAACTTAAACTTTTCTCCTAATAGCAGTAAGGATTTTTTCAGTAAATCTCAGTAATTGAAATGTGCACTCCCATCGACACTAAAGAATTAATTAGCTCAGGAACTAATAGAGATAAACAAAAACCAAAAACACCCCGATGTTTAGCATTCAATCCTAGATAAGACAACATTTTAAATTTTTGAAATATAAAATAATAAAGTTAGTAAAAAACTTTTTTCATTTTTTTCATGCCGAGATAAAGATCTATAAAGTGGCAGATTTACTTTTTTCATTTTCTAAAGTTGACACTTGACTCTTTTTGGACTGAAAAAAAAATTTTGAAGCTAGAAAAAAATGGAAAACGCTAATCGATTGAGTTTTCCAAAGGGATGAAAGATATGAAATCAGTTTTCCGATAACATTATTATTTCGGAAAATGAGTGGTAAATTCTAAACTGATCGAATAAAACCACTTCTCCGATTTACCCCAAATGTTTCCAATTGAAGTAAAACATCGCCAGGATTCCACTAATCCAGGTTTGGTTACCATATCATAATTAGTTTTCATGTTATGGACCATTTTTAAATATTACGTAAGTGTTGATAACTGAAAATATTAACATGTTTAATAATGCAAAATGTAAATCTTCATTCAAGTATGAAAACCGTTTTTCTCTATCTCTAATGGTTTTCATGATAAATTCATTTTTATTTCATAATTAATAACTTTTATTAAATAAAAAAAATACAAAGGAATACAGGAATACAAATTTCTAACTTTTTAATTTAATATTACGACAGAAAAGTTTAAAAAAGTTTCACGCTGTTGTTAAAGTAAAATAAAATTAAGAAAAAAGTTTAACCCTGTTATTCGACCAAAAAAATTCAACCCTGTTCTTTGATCCATAAAAAAATATTAAAAAATACAGCCCTGTCCTTTGACTGAAAACAAATTTAACAAACTTAACAAACTTAACTTTTTAGGGCACTTCTGGAAGGATTAGGGGATTGAAAAGATATGATTTGATTAGAAAGACTCTTGAACTTTACCACGGGGATAAGAAACATTAAATAAGTCAAATAGTTCTCGAGATACAAGGTTTTTCTACACCATGTTATCAATTTTATGAAAAAATGTCAATTTTTGAAGGGCATTTTAGGGTACTCCCAAAAGGGCTAGAAGATTGAAAAAAATGCATTTAGTAGAGAGACTTACAAAATTTAATATTGTGGTGCAAAACTCTAAAAAAATCAATTAACTCACAAGATACAGGGTGGTTTTGACACCATATTTTCAATTTTTTTGAAAAATTGCAATTTTTAAAGGGCATTTTAAGTTTTTTCCGGAAGGGCACAAAGATTGAAAAGGTATGCATCATCTAGCAGAGAGACTTACCAACTTTAATATGGTGGTGCAAAACTCTAAAAAAATCAATTAGTTTGCAAGATACAGGGTATTTCTGACATCATATTTTCAATTTTTTTGAGCAATGCCAATTTTTAAAAGGCATTTTCGGACATTTCCGAAAGCATAAGAAGATTAGAAAGGCATGCATCCTATAGAGTGACTTTGGAGCTTTAACATAACGATAAGAAACTACAAAAATGCCAAATAGTTC